>NC_057803.1:115644388-115944388 GCF_018294505.1 Triticum aestivum
GGCTAGTTGGCCGAAGGGTGGTTGAATCTAGGATTTGGGGGGAATTTTTGGGTGGGGGAGGATTTTCGTGCGGGGGGCGGGGGGAGTTTGGCGCATGGTCATTTTCTCCAAGTGCAGTCCCACGTGTCAGTGAAGAGGCAAGCCAAAGCGCGTTCCGTTTGCGTGAGCCATGTGTAGGACCGAACGTGTGTGGGGTGCAATGCGACCGCGACAAGGGTGCTGTGAGTGTACCGCCTTTTTTCCTTTTAAACTAGGTGCTTCGCCCCCTCAAAAAAACTTATTGTTTCACACGATCCATTGATACTACTACTAGTAATCCGGTAATCCTGACTAAAACGGCGCGGTCGGGTCTTTTCCCGCGCGATATGCTAGGATGTTGGCTTAGTTGGGTTTTTTAGGATGAGTAATGCTACACCTACGTAGTCCCAGTTATGTAATTAACATAATGTGAAACGTGTGAGCTGTTGATTGTAGATTGGGGGGAGGGAGGGGCCCACCACCATGAAAATCAGGGGAGGAGAGAGAGAGGCAATTTATGTTAACCCTTTTGTAGGTTCCCGTAGATGTAGAAAAATGTGAAATGCGTGAATGTGCATTTGCAGATAAGGCCTTCCCTCGTTCATCCTTTTCTCCCACAAGATCTTGATCTTCCGTGCAACGCACGGGCATCTTGCTAGTACTCCTAAAATATACTATATTATTGTGAAAGTTCATATACATCAGCCGAGATTAATGCAAACATGGTAGATTTTCATTACATTTCGAACTTTTATAGGACAGAAAAATAAAAAAAAAACCCGACCCTAAACCTATTCTACGGCGGCGACCGACGTCCTCCATCTGCGATCTCCATGTACGGGGGCGGGGTTCAAGACCCGTGAAGTGAAGGTGCGGTCTCCGGTGAGGAAAAGTAGAACACAGGAGATGGACCAGCCAGTTGGCACACCATGCCCTGCCGCCTCCCATGCCCTACTCATCCTCGGAGGAGTCCCCGACCTCGGCGGTGCCGAACGTTGGACGGCACAAGTAGGATGCATGGCTAACGGTGCTCCGGTCGTCGGCCGCCAGCGTGGCCACCGCTTGTGCAGCGACTTGAGCGAGGGCGGCGACCTCGAGCTCCATCCCCGAAGACAAGCTCTCCCGCAGAGCGTTCGCGCTTGCGGTCATGGCGGATGCGGTGCCAGGTAGGAGGACGATGCGCAATGGTTTGGAGGTTAGCTGGGCGTTGCCGCTTTAAATAGCGCATTCCGGTGAGGCCAAGCGTCCTGGTGCATCATTAAGTCACCGGAGTTGGTTCCTCGGGGACCGAGCCTCTTAACGACGGCATACGGACAGACGGCATGAATGCGGGCAGCTGGCGCTGGCTGGGAACGCATCGCATGACGGCGCGAGGGACGATGGTTTTTGGTGTGCCAGGGTAGTCAGCTGTGGTCGTGGCAACGTTGGAGATGCCCTTTGCTCACATGCGATCGACGCATGTCAGTGAAAAAGCAAGACGACCCGGCATGGTCTCAAGTCCTGAGGATGCAGTTGGCCGCGCTACACCACTCTGCGGACGCGTCCCGGCGCCCCATGCATCCTCGACGAGCCGGGTGTTGGGGTGTGTTTGGATTGTGGCCAAAGTGCACCTTACCAAAATTTTGGTCATGACCCAAAGGTTGGTCTTTGTTTGGATGGTTTCCATTTTTTGACGTTTTGGTCATGACCCAAAAATGGATGGTTGCCATTTTTTGGCATGCCAATGAACTCTAGCCAACTCTAATTCATTTTCTTGTCGATGTCGGCCAAATCATGGGCAACCAAAACCTCAACCAAAATTTTGGCTACCTAATGCTTTGATGGGGCAACCTTGGGCACAAACCAAACATACTAGTTGTTGGCCGTGCCACGGCACTAATGCCACCTTCGGCACACTGAAACCGACCGTGTCTAGCGATGATGAGCGTGTCGCTCACTGCTGTCGTCGTGTCCATAGGCGGTGGTGGAGCTGCGCCACGTTGTTGGCCCCCATGACCCACATGAACGGTTGCCGGTGGCGAGGAGGTCGTGGGCCAGCTCCTCCATTGGACTAGTTTGCGCTACGTCAGGTGTGCCCCACATGTCGGTTTCCCTATTTTCCCGGCCATACTCGAGCGTCAGTGCTCCACATTGTGCATTAGGCCTTTCACTATGTAGGCCAAGCGAGACAAGTATAATCATGTGGTGTTTGCTTATTTCTCATTCATCTCCAACCCTCTTCTCCATCGATCATGTCACCCTCCGGTCGATTCCATCCTCCCGCATGCCTCATTTGAACATTCTGCCGAGTATCATTCGCATGTGGGCCTAGACCATGCTTGTATTTCCAATGTTTATTTGTAATTTGTCCGACATGCATACAAACAAACGGTTTGCCTCCACTATGTGTCGCTTTGCGTCTTAGTTTTGGCATCCCATTCGGTTCATGCATGCCCCGGCACATGTTGACGAGATCGATTGATGTTCAGAGATCAATTGCGTGTCGTGCAAGGAGATAAAGGTTTGGTCTGTTTCTATGATAGAAATGACCCGCAGGGGGGTTTGTGTGGATCAGAGGGAGTATATTGTATGTTCATAAGCGAAATGAACGTATTGTACCCACCCTAGTCCTCTTTCAATCGATCTCCAGACCCCGAGATGAAATCGAGAGAGAATGAGTGGGGGCATGTGTGATACCTAAGGCGGATTCAAATTTTTGAACCGGTGATCATAGCATCCGCAAATCATATATAAATGGTATTCAATGTTCGTTTCATTTTTGAACGTACAATATACTCCCTCCTATCCTTTCTCGTTTACATATAAGTTTTATGTGTAGTCAAAGTATCTCTACTTTGATAAAAAAAGTATCAACATTCCACAACGCCCAATCAATATTGTTAGATTCGCACGTACTCCTAGATTTGTACTCGAAATGGTTTCCAATTTGTTTTCAACCACGTGAATGTGCTTGTTCTCGCGCATGCTCTTCCTACTAGGATTTCGCCACGTATAACCAGTCCATTAGTAACTTTTTTAAGCTCCCTATCCAATAGTACTAGTGGAGTACTGGCAACATCTGTACTAGAGTATGCAGTGCTCATAGTTGTACTCCCTCCTTCCATTTATATAGGGCCTATGTGGAGGAGAGAGATGTGAAAAAGTAAGGGGAGTGAGCTCTCATGCAAGAGCCTAGCTATATACGCATTCCTAGTTAAATACATACAATAAATATGAAGAAAGAGATGGAGAGGAGATGGAAAAAAGTACTAATACAATAGCCAACCTTATAATTTTTTTGCGGTAAAAAGCCAACCTTATAGCCACACACTACTGTATGAGTGCATATAATAGATGATGGCTATAGATGACATGGCAGTTCCTTATAGCCATCGACTGGCTATATTATTAACCATGCTCTAATGCGTTTTTCAAAACCGCATTTGACTATTGACAAGACTAATAGTACATGAGATGTATAATGTGAAAATTTTATCATTGGAAGCTCCTTTCACATACATGTCCCTGCCTTACCCTCCCTTTCGGTCACTTACTGGTGGACCCCATGCTTGCTAGGCCCCGCATGTCAGTTACTCAATGGGTTTGTCCACGTCAGGGGATCCTCATCCCTAGTATACTCCCTCTGTTTTTATTT
The DNA here is from genome assembly GCF_018294505.1 of Triticum aestivum. Lineage (NCBI taxonomy): Eukaryota > Viridiplantae > Streptophyta > Magnoliopsida > Poales > Poaceae > Triticum > Triticum aestivum. The sequence goes on from NC_057803.1 coordinate 115,648,041, forward strand.
ACTCCGCATAAAATGACGTGGGCGGGGGAGGGGGAGGGATGTCGGTTTGCTCTCAACTGCGGTCCCACAAGCGAGCGAAAACGCAAGACGAAGCGCGTTCCATTCGGTGAGCAACATGGAGGGTCCAGCGTGCCGGGCTGTAACACGAAGGCGACAAGAGCGATGTACAGTCAAAACCGATTGACCGGTCGTCACCGGAACCACTATTCACACCAGAACCTTCGTTGCTCGGCCTACGCCAGCCACTGCCCTAAAACCACACCTAATCTCCATCCCCTTCCCCCACCTTTCGATCCCCTAGCCCGCATCAAGCGTCCCCTAGTTCACCGAAAATCCATGGCGCGCCGCAAGATCACGTACTACAAGATGCTGACGCCGGAGTGCCGCGCAGAAATCACGGCGGCGGTCGGCGCCAGAGACCTCCATTCCCAAGCTCGCTTTGCGGCGGGTCAATCCCCGAGTTCTCTAGAGACAAGCTAAGAGGAGGAGGAAGCCGATCCAATGTTCATGGAGGAGGTCGCAGCGCAGAAGGCCCCCGATGGGTATGAGACGATGGACGTCGACTTCGTGCCAGCGTCCGAGTTCCCCATGGTGCAGGCGGACCGGCGGTTCAACTTGGCGATAGTAAAGGAGGACCGGGAGGAAGAGGCTCAACTCGACGTGGAGCGCGCGCATGCCACTGCCATCGAGGCTCTCCTGCAGGCAGAACCGGATGTTGTGGATGTGAACCGGGCGGCGGAGGCTCAACTTGAGGCGGAGCACGTGGATGCCGCTGCCATCGAGGCCCTCCTGCAGGCGGAACCGGACGTCCTGGACTTGAACCGGGCGGCAAAGGCTCAACTCGACGCGGAGCGCGCGGATGACGCTCTCATCGAGGCCCTCCTACAGGCGGAACCGGGCGTCCTGGACTTGAACCGGGCGGCGGAGGCTCGACTCGACACGGAGTGCGTGGATGTCGCTGCCATCGAGGCCCTCCTACAGGCGGAAACGGACGTCCTCGACTTGAACCGGGTGGTGCTCTCGTCCGTGCAGAGCACCTGCATGCTCCGCATGAACGAGTAGCTGGAGGCCGAGGACAACCACGGTGCGGAGACACACGTCGGCAGCTACGGCTGGTTCGCACCGGCAGCCAAAGATGACGAGGCCGTCTCGTTCCACGAGCAGTGATAGTTTTTCTTTATGTTGTTGTTTTTATGGATCTTTTGCTGTGTAAAAACATATATTATTATGCAAGTCACCTGACTTGGGCCAGTCTACCATTTTAGGCGGTTGGATGAATATCCTACGTCTCCTAACCCTTCTTCCTCACCTCTTCTTCTTCCCCAACAGACCACCGCACGGGTCGTACAGATACTCCCCAACATGCGGTTGGATAAACATACTCTATGAACGAAAATTATGTGTCAGTGGTAGGATGGCTGAGTTTGGTTTGTTCACATGCGACAGCATGTGTCAGTGAGGGTGCATTCCCTTGGTTGGGTTTGCGGCGTGGAGGAGCGACTGTGCATGTGAGGGTGCGGTGCTACCACGGCGTGCAGGAGCGACCGTGTGAGGGTGCGGTGCGACCGCGACAGCCGTGCACAAGTGTACCTCCTTTTCATTTTGAAAACTTTAGGCAAGCTTGGGAAAAATGTGTGGCGAAGTATGGCAATGCAAGGCCTAGACCCAAACAGGATAAGTACGTAGTACTACGATACTAGGAGTACTAGTGTTAAAAAAGAAAGGTTGGGTTTTCCTTCGCAGGATTAATCAATACAAATCCTCGTTTCACGTGTTAATTAATGCGTATTTTTTTCTCCAAAGCCCAAAGAGCTAACCATCTCACTCCTCATCGCTTGATTAATGCAGCGCCATGCAAACCAACCTTCTCACTTCTGCATGCATGCAGGGGATATTAATGTCCTTGGTTGCTAGTACGAGGCAAACCCCATCAATTTTGCCTCGATTAGTGTTAGTGGCCTTTTGCAAATTGTAATTTTGATATACTGGCCTTCTGTACAAAAAAATGGAGGTAGTAACTATATTTGACTTCCTTCCCCATTGCGGTGATGTCGACGATATCTCGAAAGTTGTGGTTTGGCGAAGTGTGTTTGACAGAGAACACCATTGAGGGAGACCACGGTAAGTCATTCGCAAGTGCCGCCTGCAAGCCGAGAAAACCACCTTGTTTGCATCCAGGAAGTCTGTTGAACCAAAGGACGCGTAAATGTACTAGTACTAGTCATACACAATAGCGTCGTCCGTCCAGCTTAGTGCGGTGAGATGGTTTCTCGAAGAAGATGATGGAGAAGCGGAGTCAGCGAAGAGTGAAATGATGGTTGCTTTGTCCGTGCTTTGTGATTTGACGCCTCATTGCTTTGTGATTTGTGATAGAAGGGACAGGGGAGTAGACTCTGTCCTCTATACTGTACATGCGTCCAAGCACAAGAGAAAGAGGAGAGACATCCTCTATACTGTACATGCGTCCAAGCACAGGAGAAAGAGGAGAGACGTTGCATTTTTCTATTCCTTCAATCAATCAATTAGGGAGCTTCGGTTCCATCCTTTTGGCTTTGGCAACACCGTCCACAATGGTTCCCACGATGCCAAAAGCTGTTTTTCACATTTGGCTACACATTGTGGATGCCCTTAACCGTACCACTTGGTTTTGCTCCTGTGTGCTATCTATGCAAATCTCAATTATATTGATCTAAAAAATTATAGAATCAAGATTAGTAAAAAGGAGGTGATTTTGCCGCGCGCATGGCGGGGTAGGTTTCTTATTTTTAGCGGACGTTGTCCTGGTGGTTTGCTAACATGCGGTCCCACGTGTCAGTGCTTTACCAAGATGATCCGCTTCCCACATGAGGCAGAACAACGGCAGAAGCAACACGTGGTTAACTTGAAGAAGATGAGGGAGAAGCGGATTCAGCAACGAGTGAAATGATGGTTGCTTCGTCCCTCCAACTTCTTTTTTTAGCATTATTACTTTGTCCCTCCAACTTAACTGCGGGAAAGGTGCAGCTTTGTGATTTGACGCCTCATTGCTCATTACTACACCGGTGCCATGACTGGGTGCTTCACCCCGGCTGCTCTGCACTGTATTTCGGTATGGCACGTGGACCCGGTAGCTTGATGCCCCACATGTCGGCGAAAGGGACTAGAAGATTTATGAAAGCGAGCACTCCACTCTTACGATAGATGAGTACACAACACGATGGCCTAGTGAACTGTCACTTGTACTGTATATAGTACTATAGTTTTGCTGTTTTGCACGATCCATCGATACAAACCTGATTAAACAGGAACGGGCGGGATTTTTCCCCCGCAGTATATGATGCTGGGCATACATTTCAAAGGCAATTTTAATGTATGCAAACTGAATAATTAAGTAACAATATGATATCTAGTAAAACTAAAAACACATATGATTTATTGTGTTAGAATGTAGTAGTAGTGTTGTATTGCATAGTTGTTAGATGTAACATACGAGAATGTGTAGAGATGTAGTTTTGGAGGGCCTACAGAGAAAAAAGCGTAATACGTTCACCGGACTTCAGAATAAGCTGATTACAGTCACTATATACGTTTTGCGGTGATTATACGGTCACTTGCTCACGGTTCAGCATCGGATTGCACTCTGTTGACCGGCCAAATAGTCTGTGTGGCACCATGTTGACTAGTTAAATTGACCATGTTCCTTGTGGGTCCCACTTGTTAGTTCGCATAGGGAAAAGGTCAGATAAACACAAATGTACGCAGGCGCGACAAGACTCCACCCCATGCGCAGGAATCACCTGGTTGTGTATGTGTCTATCAGGGCCTGATGTGTGCGCATGCATGTGTAGGTTGAGCACTTGAGCGTGAGAGAGTGTGTTGGTCGTGTCATGTGTGCATGCATGCGTGCGTGTGTGCGTGTGAGTGTTGCGTGCGTGTGTGGCTGCGTGTGTACGTGTGAGTGTTGCGTGCGTGCGTGGGTGCATGTGTTCGTGTGAGTATTGCATGCATGCAGTTTGTGTGCATGCGTGCGTCCGTGTATAATCACCACACCAGCTCGTGTGTGTTAAAACAGATGGCTCGGCATACCAATACAAGGCCACCATGTCCATTGTGCCCGCGGTCATGACTTCGAACCACCGTCCAATATTTTTTTGTCGTTTGTTTTCATTCTTACTGGCAAGATGCATGTGCGTTGCACGTAACATCAAGATGCATTTGTATGACTAGTTTATCTTGTGAGAGAAAAGGATGAACGAGGGAAGGCCTTATTTGCAAATGTGGAGAGGTGTGTGGGTACATCTTAGGCAAAATTGTCATAGTTTCTTTCCTATTCGTCGGATATAAATCGGACGGCCTATATTGCAGGATGGCAGGCACACCATCATCACCAACTCTGTTTTTATAAGAGTGTATTTTATCCCTACTCTTATAAAAAGCATAGTCGATCGTGTGCCTGCCATCCTGCAATATAGGCCGTCCGATCTATTATCTAACGGATAGGAAGGAAACTATGGCAATTTTGCAAAAAGATACCCACACCCCTCTCCACACTTGCAAATAAGGCCTTCCCTTGTTCATCATTTTCTCCCACGAGATAAACTACTCATACAAATGCATCTTGATGTTCCGTGCAACGCATGGGCATCTTGCTAGTATTTTATAAGAGTGTAGATGTAGAGTAGATACAAGCAGACAGGTGGGCTCGATGGTAGTGAGATAATGTGATGCAACACTAGAGGTGCCACATGGAGCATTTAACTGGTCAACTAGTCGTGTCTTGAGCAAATAGAGAGTTGTACGGTGAGCCCGTAACTGTATAATAACCACAAAACGTAAATGGTAACCGTAATGAGTGGATTCTGAAGTCCAATGTACGTATCGTGCTTTCGCTTCAAATACAATGATCTTCACTGTATATATCGCGAGAGAAAGATGAAACATGCGTGAATGTGCTGGGGGCTTACTTTTAGAGGACCTAGAGATAGTTTGCATGCGTACCTGAAAGGGGCGTAGAGGGGGGTATGCGATGGAGAGAGAGATGCTCTTCGTTTCTCTTTAGTATGACTAACTTTATATATAGTATAAAAATATACAAATTCACAGTGCGGAATAAATATCTTTGTGGGCACCATGCAATGCAAGCGTTCATACTCCTCCATATAACTTTGTAATGTTGTATATATGTAGAAATTCTAAAATATTTTTTGGCCACACTTTATTCAAAAGGAATGTTGTATGCGAAATAAACGTGAAGAGAGTGCTTTTTAGATCAATGGGGTACGTGATGTAACATGTGTGAATGTGTAGTTGATGCATTTGGCAGGTCCTAGAGAGGTATGTGTGTGTATTAGTATTCGAGAGAGGCATGGATAGAGGGGCCGAAAGGGGGGCATGGGAGAGATAGCACGCGAAATGAGAGTGGTCTAGAGAGAGAGACGAATATGACATCACGGCGAGAGATTCCCTTGAGTGTGTATATGCAAGGGGGGAGTGGATAGAGGCACCAGGAGAATATATTTTTGTGTGTTGTGTCTGTGTTGGTATGTGTGGGTGTGAGAAGATAACAAGACATGGGGGCAGAGGGTGTGTCACCGCGTGAGGTCCGGTGGGTCGAGGTGAGGCCCTTCGTTCGGTTCCATCCTGCACCACATTGGTTGGCCCGTGACACATTTAGGGAGACCCATGGATGACTAGTCGTACAAGACAAAGATAGCATAATTGTGAAGGACTCTATGTCCACTGACAAAGCCGGCTAGGATTTGTAACCCTAGGTTCTCGGACTAAGGTAACCCCTTTATCTCTGATATTACTATTCATCCAACCTAACTTTAAGGGGCATCCTACAGAATGCTCTACTAGAATCATACTCGTTGATTAGGAAGAGAGGTATGAGACAATGCGTGAGAGACATGCCTAAAGATAATGTGCATACAGGAGACACGTAGGCAGGTCTATGTATATAGAAAGGGTCGATGGGGATTGTGCGTGTGTATGCTAGCGATAGGAAGAGTGCTTGTGATAAAGGTTAGTGAAAACAGTCGTAAATGGTTACGAGTGGGAGGGAGGGTTATATCGAGAGCATGTGTGCGCGAAAGACACCTCGGGAGAGAGTGTGTGAGCATGTGTGAGAGACCACCAATGGTGACTGAAACTACACGTACAAGACTGTTGTACACATTGATTAAAGATATAAATTGTATCTAAATATTATGATGGGATCATGATATTTGGAATTCGCGTAAGGAACGGTCATTGATCCATCAGATCTAGATTCTATCGAATTTGAGCATGTCTATGTTATTATTCAACACAATTGATCCACATACTTAGTATTCTGAACTCCAGACAAGGCATTGCTTTAGCAATCGAATATAAATGTGAGTATAGTTCATGTTGTGTGTAAAGCACATTATACATACGAAAGTTACACAATGAACATTATAAATAGCTACCTATGAACTAGCATACATTTGAATTCAACTTAAGGTGGTTTTCAAAAAACGAATTCAACATGAAGTCCATTCAATTATTTGAATTTGATATCATGGCATTTGTAAATCATACCTAAATTATGGGGGCACCAATCTTTGCTCTGATTGTGTACATAATAGCATATGTAGTCGTGTACAAAATAGATTCTAATTTAGCTCCTCCATTCCAAAATAATCATAGTTATAGGATTTTCAAGTGTCAAAATTTCAAAAAGAAGCGGATAATTTAATGAGGTTTTCAAACATACAAGGTCAATTTTAACATTGTCTGTTTAGGTCAATCCTCAAAGTTCAAGAGTACTCTAAACGTGAATGCTTGTGTTTCAAAATTTCGAACGAAGCGCCAAAAGAGCCTCTACTCGCCCGAAACCACGTGAGACCAGTGTTTGGTATTATAAGGAAATTACTTTTCTAATAACTCTGACCCGTGAAACCTACCGGCCCGACGTCCAAAGGTCTAAACCGGGGTAGGTTTGTAGCTTCATCTAGACGCCACGCAACCGCCTCCGAAAAACATTCATACACAATCGTCGCCTAAGCACACATGCGCGCAGCCGAAATCGCTCCCGCCCACTATTTGGGACACCTGGGATTACCATCCTACCCCCGACCCACGATAGGTCTGAAATTTAAGAGGGGGCAAAGTTTGTACTTTCCCAAATTTCAAACAAGCGCATCCCATCTTCTGTTCAAAAAAGCCAAAAACAAGTGCGTCCCAGACCGAAACATGGTTCTCCCCCCTCCCCCCGCCCACCCGTCCGATTCCCCATTCGTACTCCATGGGCGCAAAAACTACCTCTCCACCAACCACGAAACCCTCGCGTCCTTCGTCCGCCACCCCATTCCACCCATCAATCACTGCCCTCCACCTTCACGCCGGAGCCGATACCGTGAGGTCGTCGTCCACCGCAACCTCAACTGCAACGCCCTCCACGGCTAGTAGTTGAAGCCGAGGCCGAGCCGTCCGTACCCGAGCCAGTTCAACCATGCCGTCCTGAGCCTCACCGTTGCGGCTCAAACTTCGCCACCGTCCACCTCACCGGAGCTGTTCTTGCTACGCCGTCCTTCGCCGCCTCGGATCTGCTTCCCCTCTGCCAACATATGGCCACGGCAACACAGTCAACAATTTGGCCATGGGTTTGTCCAAGGCTGCACCCTCCTCCAAAACATCGGGTTCCCCGGCAGAAAGAAGAAGATCGCCGCGACATATGGAGGACTCAACACTGGCAACCAGAAATGGTACTCCTCTTCCCTTATTCATGCAAATCTGACGTGCCTGCTTGCACGGTATTCATCCCACAGAAGACACTAGTTGACCGCTTCTTCTTGATACTAGATGTTCCTAGTAACTCGCGATGCACAAGGTTTCTCCTCATATACTATTTCACCTTAGCTAGGGGTCCGTCGCCCCCCTGAATTTCAATTCCTGGTCAGATGATTCCCAATTAACGGAAGCATTCCCCGGCGTAACAGGCGCTAGTCCACCTATTACACCAAGGAAGCAGCGCCTCGGTGTTTATCTTAGGCGCGTGTGGGGCCTAGAGCTACTGGCGCCCGATCTGGAGGTCGGCCGGGATTAAAGGGATGGCCTGGGGGCGCTGCCAAGCACGGCGGTGGTGTGAGGTCGAGGGGAGGGTGGCGGAGGCAGGGGTCTGGGCCGGTGGTCGCTGGCGGTTCGAGAAAGATCGTCAACAGTGACTGGCGGGAGGTAGACAAAGGCCATCTGCCCGTTCCTTATAGATCAAACGGTTCATTAAAAAATCGACTAACCTATTTATTTTCAGTTGACTGTTATCTTCACATGACCACATGTGGTGGTGTGCTGGAGGAGTGCCTGCATTTCCTGTGCTCATATATTAGAAAATCATACGGAGTAGAATCTAATTTTGTTTGCCATGCAATGTTGTAGAGCTATCATATGTCTCCTGTCATTTATTTTTTAGCCACCTGCTATCTGCTACTTTTACAGTGCACTAGTTCTGCACACACTTCACCCATACTCTCACTATTGTTTTTTATGCAACGGTATTTCAGACTCTGCCTTGACAGAAGCAGAAAAGATAAGAGAGAAGTCGCTCCAGCGTGGTACGCGGCTAAGCCAGAAAAGTTTCAAGACTATAAAGGGCGTAGTGTCAGCAGATGGAGACGGGGAACGTAGCTCTAGAGTTGATGATCTCGCTCGCCATGAACCACCATCCCAGGTGCTTGCTTTAACTTCATGGTGTCATATGTGGTTGCATGTTCCATATGGTGTCTAGCTTGTATTCGAAAGGCCGAAGTCGGTCTTTATTAAGATAAGGAAAGATATTTTTACATGAACCACCATCCTGTGAGCACCAGAAGACAAATAGCTAGTCAGGGCACTGGCCGAGCCAGTGACAAGCCCGGCAAAGAGAGGCATCACCTGGAAGCCAACTAAAAAGCCGTGATGGTGGCGAAGCAACCCGCCTCCTACCAGGCTCTCAGGTCCTAGATGATCATGCTCACCACTCCAGCCGGATGTCTAGCTTGTATTGCTTCCAATTTGGTTAAATTGCATCTGCTTAGATTACACATTATACCTTTGAATATGACATGCCTTTCTGTTTTTGGTACATACTAGTGCATCTGTGTATTAACCATGTTCTTACATCAAACTAATGTTCTTGTGTATCCCTCATCAATCACTTATGATGAGGTAGTCAGGCAAGAGGAATACTCTTCATTTAAAGAATGCAGCGTCAGCCTCCCAACATGATTCTCAAGAAACAGCAAGGCTAGATGAAGATAGTGAACGTAGCTCTGTAGTTGATTACCGCATTTCCCCTACACTAGCACCGCAGGTGCTTGCTCTAACTTGGCAGCGTGATATGTGGTTGCATGTTGCATATGGTGTCTAGATTATAATTCTTCCAATCTGGTTAAACTACATGTGATATTCTGCTTAGCTTATACATTATACCTATTAATGTGCATGCCTTCCTATATTTAGTACATAGTACATCTGTCTATTAAGCATGTCCTCACATAAAACTATTGTTTTTTGTATCCCGCATAAATCAATATGACAAGACACCTTCAGTATATGCAGTGTGATATTAGTTGCATCTTTGATATGATTTATAGCATGCACTGCTTCTAATTTGTTGAAATGCCATTTATGATGGGACACTTTTAACTTGGTAGAGTCATATTGGTTGCATCTTTCATGTGGTATCTAGCTTACATTGCTTCTTATTTGGTGAAATGGTTTCTGCTTAGTTTACACAAACAGTTGTGAATATGCCATGCCGTCCTGTTTTCGTATTATTCCATCCTGGAATCATGTGTTTGCCTTACATAAAAGTAGTAATTGTCAGTATCATGCATGAATGAGTTCTGAAGAGTGAATTTTATTGCTTTTTCTTGTCGGTTTTACTTGACAATTCAAAATCAATAAAGCGGAAGGAAGTTAGCAAGGCAGCGGATGAAGGTGCTCCTTCCAAATGGAGGGCCTCTACAAATTCTACTCCCCCATCCCCCCAAGATGATTTCCAAGACAACACATGCATAGACACTCAACGTAGTTGTGTTGGTGATGAGCACGTCTCCCCTAGTGCACCATCACATGTGCTCCCTCTAACTTGGCACCGTTATATGTGGTTGCACATTATGTATGATGTCTAGCTTGTATTGCTTCTAATTTTGTTGAATTGCATCTGCTTACTTTACACATTATACTTGTGACTAAGACACGTGTTCCTATTTCTAGAACATACAATATCTGTCTATCACACCATGTTCTTACATCAAAGTATATTTGTTCTGAAGAACTAAATTTTTATTCGTTTTTCTTGTCGGCTTGACTTAACATGGCACAGAGAAAGAGGGAGCAAGGCAGAACGACAGGGAAAGGGAAGCGGAACAATCCTGCAGATTCTACTGGTACTGATGGTGCAATAGAAGGTCAAAGTCTAGTGGAAAATTGTGCCGACAGGGTATCCCATGCTACACGAGCTGTAGAACAAGCAAAACAGAAACAAATAGCTGCAACCAAACAAGCAGAGACAACCCTAGTTGTTGCAACAAGTTGCACGGTACCACCGGCTGCACAATTTACTCGTTTGTCAACTTAGCTAGCAGCACGTCCCCAAGCTCCCTTGCCACCTGACACTACTTTCGAAGCACTCTTGACACAAGATGAGTTGGCAAGATCAGATGAACTTTGTGAGCTTCAACAACAAGAAGGTAGTTGCTGGAGTCAAGTTACAGTTGCATGCATCTTTATATGTAGTCTCATAGTTTTATGTATACTAACACTTCCTATGTTTGTTGTTGGACTGGCACCTAGGCGCAAGAGAAAACAAACATCAGGGATAATGCTCGATAGGTTAACTAAATCTAGAGGAGGAAGAATGGAGATCTGTTTTGAGGCAGGTTTAAAAAGGCCACGTGATGATACAGAGTCAGCCAAGTTAGTATCAGAGGCAGCGGTTGCTTTTAGGTGTCATGTACGTATCCTCCCAACATGGATTCAGTATAGGAATGACAAAGACGAAACCCAGTTCAACACCTTCCTCCACCATTTATCTGTAAGTATGGTTATGTATGGAAACTAGTAATATCCTCTTGCTCTGTCCAATACTTTCTAGGTTGCTGATAATGAGACTCCCATAATTTTCAAAAGATGAGGTTCAAGTTGGATAGCCAAGATGATGCAACCAGACAAGCTTGCACCCATGTTTTCAAGTCTGCTCTGCGATAGTATCAGTATAACTTGAGGAAAACTCACTTTGAAGGCAAGGCTAACAGTGAACTTTCCCAAACATCTCCAGTGGAAAATATATCTGATGAAGACTGGAGAGGCCTCGTTAAACACTGGTCTGATCCGAAGTATCAGGTACATTATATATATGTGATCATATCACATGTTGAAGTCCTATTTACGCATGTGCCACACAAATCTATCTTCTTGTAGGTGAACTGTTCAAAGAACAAGGCCAACCATACAAAAGTGAAATTCCAACAGACAACAGGATCTCGTAGCTATATTGCACACTACGAGGCTCTTGTAATTAGCTGTTGTTTCACTCTTTTCATTGTACCATATTATCAGATCTATATTGACTTGTTCCAAATGCAGAGGAAAGCCCGCAAGGACCAAAAAGTACCTAAACCAAATGTTGTGGAAATCTTCAAGGACTGTCACACCAGCAAGAAGAAGGGCATGACTACACCAGTCAAAGCCGCTGTTGTAAGTCCTTAATCCTCATGCCTTTTAACTACTACTTACTCTGACTTGTGCCTTGAACTGCATGGTTTGCAGCCGATGTCTATTACTCTTTTCAATTTTATACACAATTGTCTTAGCGTATCATTGCACCTTACAAGGTTTAAAAGAGAGGAGTAATGTTCCTTTGATCTTGACCTGTAATCTAGTTCCGTGTTGGGCTTGCCCACACAACGTTACAATTGCATGTTTGTCTGTTCTCACTTGTTTTGTGATATAAATGATGTCATACTATGCTTACCGTATTATAAACTTCGTCTCTTTATCCTTAGCCCTCAATACAATGTGAAGAAATAGACAATACATTAGCGATGGTACATGGTCATATGTTTGGAACCTGGTTTTATTATGTACTTTGCAATAAAATACAACTATTATTTTACATGGGTTCACCAGAATAAGTTATGTATATAGACCAAAGCTATTTTGTATGGTTTTGTTGCCTCCTTAATATCTTCTGTTCTAGTACTACTAATGTAAAACCACAACTTTTCAGCGAGCTATGAAAAAAATGGTGGAACCGCCACCTTCTGAAGGTGGCGAGGCAACTATAACTGCAATGTCAGCTCTTGCTGCAGTGGGTCAGTACCTGTCCACTAACAGTGCCAAAAGCACGTTCCTGCGTAATACTGGATTGGTCGTTAAGGCAATCTCGACCAAACTGCCTCATGATAAAGATATGCAAGCTCAAAACAATGTTGTATCTGCGCTCCAGACACAAGTCCATTCCCTAACCGAGGCCCTTTGTGAAACAAGGAGAGACATTGTTCGATGTTGTCAAGATATGCATGGTTTTGAAACTAGACTATCATACATTTGCTATGTTGTTCAGGAGCCTAGGAGAACTGAAGGCGAAGGTTATGGTGCTCCATCGGACAATACAACATGAAAACGTAACAGTCAGGTCAAATGAACTGAGCTTCTGAACTTCTAGTGGTGCATTTATCTGCTAGACTGTTAACTTTTATGCCAACCTTCCTTTTGTTTTATAGTTGTAATTTGTTTTGGTGCGATACAAAATTTGTTCTTAACGTGCAGCCACCGACTGAAGAAAACAGCAAGCCAGTTTTGTATAGTGTAGGGTGTTCCCTATATTTGCACTGGTGGCGAACTTTGATGCCCATCGACTATAGTTTACATGGGCCTCCTATGGGTCATAGAAACAATGGGCCTTCTAAGGGCCATAGAAACAATGGGACTTCTACGTCGCGTAGAAACAATGGGCCTTATATGGGTCATAGACACAATGGGCCTTCTATGGGCCGTATCATCAACGGGCCTTCTATGGGCTTATGAACGGTTGGCCAAACATGGGCCAATAACAGACCACATTATGGCCGTAAATGGGCTAGAGTTGAAATCTTCCGTTCATGGGCCGACCATAACGGGCCGTCGTTAATCGGCCATATTTTGATGACACTATGAAAACGGCCCAACGTATTAACGGGCCACAAACGGGCCGACTGTAACCACGGGCTGAATTTGGCCCACAAGCAGAAAATGACAGTAACGGACCGTAAGTAAACGAATGTGGAAATGAGCCAAAGAATAAATTGGCCCCGAGAAGGCTGAAAGATAACATGGGCTGGAAACGGCCCAACGGAATAATGAGCCGTTAATGGGTATAAAGTGATACACTGTTCATTACAGGCCAGTTTCACCATGGGTCGTTAATGGATATAAAGTGATACACTGTTCATTACGGGCCAGTTTTACCATGGGTCGTTAATGGGCCGAGAGTAATAAGGGCCTCATATGGGCCGAAAGACGTCATGGGCCATACATGGGCCGGAAGTTAAAACGGGTTGGAATTATATTGGACGGCCCAGATGACACTACTAGGCCTAATTCGGTTAGGCCGTAAACGGGCCCTGGGTTAGCGAGCTGTAAATGGGCTATATGTGAATAGACCGTTAACAGGCTTGCCGTGGGCCAGCCCGCCACCTTTTGACCAAGTCAAACGGGTCAGCCTTTTCACATGAATGGGCCTCTGTTGGGCCGTGCCACGTGTCGACATATCATGGGCGCTTTGTGTCCAATGAGTGGATGACATCTGTCCCAACGGTGAGCCGACACGTGTTTCCTCCAGCCAATGATGATTTTACACGTGGAAAATCCCCATTGGTCAGGGCTGTTAACGGCTTATCGGATCCAAAACCGGACCAGATAGCTTAACGGCGTTCCGTTACGGTGGATGCCACATGTCGGTCACCCTTGACGAAAGCACTTCTGTGATGCGTGATTTATCATCATGGAAGTGGACCTTCCGTGATGATAATTTTGGTAATGTCATGGAACACTTCTACGACAGCATAGGTATGACTATCTTGATTCTATCATAAATTTGTCATGGATGTACATGCATGATAGAAAACGTGACCTACTGTGACAAACACGTATCATCATGGAAGTGTATTTTTTTTGTAGTGCTATGCGTGTATGACATTAAGCTCAATCCGTAAAATTGTGTTTTCGGCGTCCCTGGTGGAAAACTGCTGGGCTTCATTGTTTCCAATAGAGGAATTGAAGCAAACCCAGCCAAAATCCAAGCTTTGTCACAATTGGCTAAGCCAACAGACATTAAACAAGTTCAAAAGCTCGCGGGTTGCATAGCAGCTCTAAGCCGCTTTATCTCCGGATTGGGAGAAAAGGCACTGCCACTCTAACGCCTTCTACTGCGAACCGACCACTTCGAGTGGACGGACGCGGCAACAGCCGGACTGGAGGAAATAAAAGCCCTTCTTGCGAGCAATCCAATCTTTGCCGCACCAAACGCCGGCGAACCGATGTTATTATACATATCGGCAACACATCAGGTGGTGATCGCTGTACTCGTCGTTGAACGAGAAAAGGATGGGCACAAATTCCCACTTCAGAAGCTAGTATACTACGTATCTACTGTCCTTACACCATGCAAATCCCGGTACCCTCATTATCAAAATATAGCATACGCGGTCTTCATGGCATCCCGAAAGCTCCGTCACTACTTTCAGGAGTGTTCGATCACGGTGGCCTCCGAAGTACCACTCAATGACATTATAAAACAACTGCGATGCTACGGGCCGGATTGCCAAATGGGCCATCGAGCTCCTCCCATTTGACATTACATATAAACCACGTCGAGCTATCAAATCCCAGGTACTGGCCGACTTCGTTGCCAAATGGACAGAGGCCGAACTCCCTAAAGAGTATAGCACATACTCCAATTGGGTCATGTATTTTGACGGCTCCAAAATGCTGGCAGGGTTAGGAGTGGGCATCATTTTAACGTCCCCTAGTGGAGACGTTGTTCAGTACATCCTCCAAATACTATACATAGACTCCAATAATGCAGCCGAATACGAGGCCTTATTACATGGTCTCCGGATGGCTATCTCCATGGGCATACAACGCCTAGAGGTGCGCAAGGACTCAAACCTAGCAATATCTCAAATAAATGGAGACTTCGATGCCAAAGATCTGAAGATGGTAGCGTATCGTAACGCAGTCATAAAAATGTTGGCCCGGTTCGAGGGGCTCGAGTTCCATCATGTGGCTCGAGAAAATAATTTAAGAGGTGGATGTTCTTGCTCGTATCGGCACTAAGCGCGACCCCGTCCCACCTAATATCTTCCTGGAAGGGCTTTTTAAGCCATCCGTGGTGCAGCAGGGGGGAACGGCAATACTAGTCCGATCCAAACATAACCCCAGATCCCGGAAACACCGACGTCGTTGGGGGCTCAGCCACCGAAATAACACCATCGGTGCATCTCATCATGGCAGTCATTGCCCCATGGACCGAACCCTTCCTGGCCTACCTAAACAGGAAGGAACTTCCTGAGGACCAGAATGAGGCCCACTGCATTGTCCGGCGTTCAAAGGCCTACAAGGTTCATGATGGAGAGCTCTATAAGAAAAGCGCTACCGGAGTCCTTCAACAATGTATATCCGCGGAAGAGGGGCGGCAGCTCTTGGCTGAAATTCATGCCGGACTCGGCGGTCACCACGCCGCAGCTCGGGCCCTTGTTAGCAAGGCCTTCCGTACAAGGTTTTATTGGCCGATGGCCCGAGCAGATGCACAGGACCTTGTCCAACATTGCGTCGGATGCCAACTCTTTGCCAACCAAAGCCATATGCCCCCCACTGCCTTACAAACAATCCCCATCACTTGGCCTTTTGCGGTCTGGGGGCTCGATATGGTCAGACCCCTTAAAGGAGGAAGTCATAAGAGAAAGTATTTGCTGGTCATGGTGGATAAATTCACTAAGTGGATAGAGGCCAAACCAGTCAAAACGGCCGAAGCGGGGCCAGTAATAGATTTCATATCCGGCGTGGTACACCGTTATGGTGTCCCGCATAGTATAATCACCGATAATGGCTCCAACTTTACAGCCGATGAGGTGAAAACCTAGTGCGCTAATCTAGGCATTAAGCTCGATTACGCCTCTGTCTATCACCCACAGACAAACGGTCAAGTCGAACGGGCTAATGGTCTTATTACGAGCAGCATCAAACCTAGACTAGTGCAGTCTTTGAAGGAATCAGACAAGCACTGGGTGGAGGAACTTGACTCCGTACTCTGGGGGCTGCGGACCACGCCCAACCGCACTACCGGATATACACACTTCTTCATGGTGTACGGTGCAGAAGCAGTATTACCCTGCGATATTATTCATGACTCACCTCGAGTGCGTATGTACAAAGAGAGAGAAGCCGAGCTAGATCAGCAGGACAGCTTAGATACCTTGGAGGAGGAGCGGACGTCGCAAAAGCCCGTTCCGCATATTATCAACAGCAGGCTCGCATGTACCAAAGCAGAGAAGTGCGGGCCAAGACTTATAATGTTGGTGAACTCATTCTACGCTTCCCGGAGAAGAAAAAGGACAAACTCAAGCCCAAGTGGGAGGGTCCCTTCATCATTGACGAAGTTCTCACCGGAGGAGCGTACCGCCTATGTGATGCATCAGACAATCACCTAGAGCCGAACCCCTAGAACACGGCCAAACTACGATGATTTTATGCCTAGCGCCGAACTCTGTGTTCGTTTCCTCCCTCCTGTTATTACAGTTATTTTTCCTCCCTCTCTTTTCGTTTTTTACCTTTTTCGTTTTTTCTTTAGCCTTACGGCTTTAGTATGGCTAGACCATCCCTACCTAATGCCTACATCTCTAAATATGTATGTTCACTATACCTGGGGGCTTCTCGTACAGAAGCTTGTGGCTATTCTTCGAGCACCAAGCTCAGCACATATGCGTTTTTTCCATATGTACCTTTTCTTCGCCATTATATGCATTGATATGACTTAAGTTTTGGTCAAGCTGGGTTGCCTGGCTCTTGTGCTTATGCCCTACATTCTCGTTAGTTCGGCTAGGGCATAAAAGGAGCACCTCTGCGATTGTTACTGCCGGGTCATCCGGATGTGTACCTCGGACTGGGTGAAGCCGAAAGCTAGCATTCTTAAGGGAATATTCGGTCGGCGAATTAAAGATGTTTCTGCATTCACTCCATTGTGAACCCTAGATGTTACTTACTCTAAGAGTTTTTCAATCATAGTTCGGACATGCACATTAAATGCATGCACACCCAGGGAAAGGAACCCTTAACGGAACTATTCTCCCTAGAAGATGTTTCTTACATAATGTAATATAACATAACTAGCTAGATACACATTGTCTGTTCGAGCAATTATGACCTGTACGCCTGGTTTACGCGCATACCCTGGTATATTCTGCCGCTAGGGTATTCGGAAACACTCCGCACCTTTGGGTCCAGAGGTTGAAGCGAAAAGGTCGGCAATGACAATTGTCTTTATTATCCAGCTAGAAGGAAAGTACATAGTCACTCATGACTCAAACACTTCCTCCTCTATACCGTCCAAAAGGCGGTCTACTTTACTATCCTGTTGGGAATATTTGGCGGCCACATGTACTTGGTCATATACTAAACTAACGGGAATTTCTTCCCCATTCGGCCCTAGCGGTCCGACACGAGCCATGTGATTAGGATCCAGCTTGGTATATCGCGTCTTCACCATGGCGCAGGCCTCTCGCGCACCCTCTCGGCAGGCCGATATCTTCCATAGTCGGATACGCCGCCACGCTCCCTTGAACAGCTCTACCAGCTTCTCCATACTTCCTGGAGGGGAGTTGGATGGCCATAAGGCCTTGGCTACA
The DNA here is from genome assembly GCF_018294505.1 of Triticum aestivum. Lineage (NCBI taxonomy): Eukaryota > Viridiplantae > Streptophyta > Magnoliopsida > Poales > Poaceae > Triticum > Triticum aestivum. The sequence goes on from NC_057803.1 coordinate 115,665,911, forward strand.
CTCCACATCGCCTGTCGAGCTTGCTCGTGCAACTGCGACAGCCCTTGCAGAAGATCACTTGATGATCCGGACACCTCCTCTTCGGGGCGGTTCGTCAATATACCTGCAATTACAGCTATATCAGCTACTGTTACATCCAAACTGTTATAAGATAAAAGCGGCCACATAGTCAATATGCCGCCTCGCAGCTTCTTGTTCTCCTTCACAGAGTCCGCTAGCTGAGCTCACACATCTTTCAGTTCTTCACCCAGTTTGGTGTTCGAATCATGGAGTTTCTTTTTCTCTTGAACGACTTTTGTCAATACACGCTCGCCCGCTCCTAGTAGCTTTTTGGCTCTATGCTCTTTGCTTCGAGCAGCGTCCAGCTGCTCTTGTAATTGGTCTAACAACCCAACACAAAGATAAGCACCTAGATTCACACTATCAGTGTATCATTATGAATTCTCGATAGAGGGAAATATTACCGGGAGATGCCTTGTATTTCTCCAGTTCGGCATTGGTAGCAAGCAGCCGGCGCTGACACTTTCTAGTTCTTGAGCTAACAGGGTGTTCTTCTCCGTAAGCACCTGGTTGTACATTGAACCTTAAATCAGTTGTTTCAACTCCTTTAAGTCTCGGGGGCTACTAGCATATGGTTATCATAGTCAGACAAGACAAATTTACCTGCACATCTTTCAAATGCTGCCTTGTGGCCCTATTAAGCCCATCTCGAGCAACTCAGATGTATGCATCGGCCGAGCTGAAGGTGTTAAATGACTCTTCGGAAAAACCAGGCTCTTGTAAAATGGCCCGGCGGTGCCGATGATTCATGGCACTGTCCACTTCCGAGTTGGTGATGGATACATCATCCGAGTCCTCGGCTGGAGGACAGTTCGGCATCACCCCCGCATCAGCCACTGTCTTCACGGCAGGATTTGAATCCTGGCTGCGAGAAGTACGGCCGCTCGAACCTCCGGATATAGTCCGGCGCACCTTTTTCCTGACACATGGAAAATGGGATGGTCACGGTTGGACGTGACTGCCCAGGTGCACATTGGCAAATTCATACCTCTTCGATGAAGGCACGGCCGTGTCTTCGTTTGCTTTCCTCTTGGGAGGCTCGCCTGGTGTGTGGGATGCTCTCTTCAGAGATACCCCTGGAGCGGTATGGCGTGTCGAACCCTTCCCCTTTTGAGCACGGGATAGTGCGGTGGGTGAGAAGGAAGGAGAGGTCTCTTTTGGATAAGGTGTCTTTGGATTACTTACGTCTGAAGCTGGAAGGAGGCTGGGGTAATTGGCGATAATGGGTACATATGTACCGTCGTAGCTCATCTGATAGAATGTCCCCTCCTCAAGCTCCACGAATATGTCCGGATCTTCTTCATATCCGGGGTCAAGATCTCGGTTGCAATTCTCCGGCTAAGGGGCAGGGTCATAGATCCCCTCGACAGCCTTTCGCCATTCCTGTTAGGAGCAAATAAGATGCTGCCTGTCAATGAATGATCCAGGGATAGGATAAAATAAGCGGGGCCGAACCTTACCCAGCTGGGAGGATTGTACATTGAAAGTCCGTCTCGATGTTGGAGATGGCTGAACTCCTCCTTCTCCCCTTTATACAGCTCGACCAGAATCTTGGCTAGAGCAACGGGGGTCTTCGGGCCCTTTCGGCTATAATGTGAGGCGTCTTCTTCTCTGTTATAATGCCACATGGGCAGTCCTCGGTATTGGAGTGGCTGCACCCCCCGCGTTATAGAAATCGCCATCACCTCAACTATTGACAATCCGGACTGGGCAAGAGTTTTAATCTTGCCCAGTAGCAAGCTGATCTCCGTGCTATCCTCTTCCTCGAGGCTCCGAGGATGCCAGCTATGGCGCTTCTTCAGCGGACCATTTGAAAACTCGGGGAGTCCTATGCGGACGGGCTCGGGTAGAGCGATGTCGTCAATGTAGAACCATTCGGAAGGCTGCTGTTCGGGAGCTTTCTTCGGCGTGCCGGACAGGTATCCGGTCCCGGCGATGCGCCACACTTCGGCTCCTCCCACTTCAAAAATTGATCCAACTTGATTGCGAGGGACGAGGCAGAACGATCTTCTCCATAAATCAAAATGAGCCTCGCAACCGAGGAATAGTTCGCATAGGGCGACATAACCCGCAATGTGGAGGATGGAGCCGGGGGTAAAATTGTGCAGCTGGAGGCCATAGTCCTCCAGCAGCCCTCGGAGGAATGGGTCAATTGGAAACCCCACTCCCCTCAGCAGATATGGGACGAAGCACACCCGTTCTCCCACAGACAGATTGGGAAAATCCTTTGCCTGGGTTTTGCCATTGAAGGAGGCCAACCCTGCTCGAACAGGGACCAAATCTACTGGGGGAGAAATCCCCGCGTTTGCAGCTTTGCCAATCGGCTATGGGACACAGAGCACCTCTCCCACTCGCTTCTCTCTAGGTTGGAATGGGAAGAGGAACTGGGATTGTTGGCCATGTTGGAATGGTCTTGCCTGGCGGTCTCTGAGGATTTTCTCCGCTTGGTGCCGAAAAGATTTGAGATCCAATCTCTTTAAATGGGTGCTCTTCCTTGCAGGATTGGGGTGTTATTTGCAAAATATACCCTGACTGTCCGCATTCGCTCGACACATGGAAAACAAGGACATTAAGCGCGCAGAAGCCGAGGCGAGACATCGAATCTACAGCCGAATACACAACATGGAAATCATTCAAGGAGGAACCCGCCTTGCAATACCGAAGACAATATGTGTGCCGAACACCTTGCTATTGAAGACTGGTTCGGGGGCTACTGAAGGAGTCCTGGACTAAGGGGTCCTCGGGCGTCCGGCCTGTTATCTATGGGCCAGACTGTTGGGTTGTGAAGATACGAAGACCGAAGACTACACCCGTGTCCGAATAAGACTCTCCTTGGCGTGGAAGGCAAGCTTGGCGATTCGGATATGTAGATCTCCTTCTTTGTAACCGACTCTATGTAACCCTAGATCCCCCCGGTGTCTATATAAACCGGAGGGTGTAGTTCGGAAAGGATATACTCAATACCTTAGTCATACAGGCTATACTTCTAGGGTTTAGCCATTACGATCTCATGGTAGATCAACTCTTGTAATACTCATATTCATCAATATCAATCAACCAGGAAGTAGGGTATTACCTCCATAGAGAGGGCCCGAACCTAGGTAAACATTGTGTCCCCTGTCTCCTGTTACCATCAACCTTAGACGCACAGTTCGGGACCCCCTACCCGAGATCCGCCGGTTATGACACCGACACCCGCTGAGTGTCTTCCCTCCCTTGTTCCGTCGCAAGAATAGGGCGTAGGTTGTGGCCACCAGGCCAACCTTTGACGGGCATGGGCTAGTGCCGCCGGCGCCCACCGGGGCTCCTGCAGCGCCGATGCCAGTGGAGCTGTCTTCTGGTGAGTCCTGTGGGGAGGAAGAGGAGGAGGAAGACTCGGAGGTGCCCCTGAAGGGATGGGGGAGACCTCCCCCTTGAGCAAAGCTGACATCCTCTGCACCCTTCCCGATGACAACGAGGCTGACACCTGCCAGGAGAAGGGAGAGCCGCCCGTAATCCCGACAAGGAGCCGATCGGCGCTGATCTCCCGGGACGTCGCTTCTGTTTTGGCGCCACCTAGAGCTGCTTCCGGCCCAACTGCTGCCCCTGCTTCTGCTCTCAGAGCTGGCGCGCCCGCACCTAGGGTCGCGAAGCTCTCCGACTTCGAGCTCCCGAAGTGGAGGGACTATGCCGATGTGGACCAGTAAGTGTTCTCGTCCCGCCTTGTTCTTGCTTCTGATGCTTGTTTCTGACTCTTCTTCCTTATTGTGTAACTAGGCCGATGCCTTCGGCAAAGAGGAGAAGGGAGGGCGAGGTGGTGCTGCTTGAGCCCAGGTCGCCTCCTGTGGCTGCACCCCTCTCCATGAGCAAAGGTGGGGACGGTGCTTGTGCTTCTCCAGCCCGATCATCCTCGTGAGGCTCGGTGGAGCATCCTCGGGAGAAGTCAGCCCCCGAGGCCCTGCTGACTCGGGAGGTGCCAGAGTCCGGCTCGGGTGCTAAGGTCCAAGAGGCTCAGGAGCCTCCAGCCTCTCAGGCCATGGTGACGACGACGCCTCTTCCTCCTCCTTCTACCATGTTGCTGGCCCCAGGTTCCTCTGCTTCTCCTGACGTCCTGGAGCGGGCCCTTTCTAAGATGGTCCGGCTGCGAGAAGATCTCCAGAGCGCCGAACCCCTCCTGGCGGCTGGGCGCCTGGAGCTAGTCTCTGGTTGGCTTCATTCTGAAATGTCCATTCGGGCGGCGCTGAACCAGGTCACGGTGACCTCTGAGGGGGAGAAGCAAGCCACAGCTCAGGCAGCAGTTGCTCGCGAGGCGGCGCTGACGGATGTCGAGGCCGCCCACGGTCGCTGCCGGGTGCTGGAGGCTGAGTTGAAGATCCTGCGTGAAGAGCGTGCCGAAGATGCCCGTGGCCGTAAGGTGGAGGAAGAGAGGATGAAGGCCCGGGAGGACGCCGTCAAGGGTCGCGACGCTGAGCTAGAGCAGCTGGCACAGGTGCAGGCCGCTGAGCGCGGCCGGCTAGAGGAGCTGGAGCGAAAGGTGCAGGCGGAGAAAGCCGAACTTGATGCCAAGATGAAGGTTCTGGCCGACGACCGCGCGGCCTTCGCGCTTCTCGAGAAGAGGTCTCGCGAGGCTCTAAAGACACTCTATGAGATGGGCTTGGAGAAGCCGTTGGCCACCGATGAGGATGGCCCCGCCCAGTTGCTTCCCTACTTGGCGAGGCGCTTGAGGAAGTCATGAGCGGGATCGGCCCCATGGCGGAGGAAGAGGCTCATGTCCTTTCTTCAGCCGCGCTGACGCGCGTCTTTAGCCACCTCCATCTTTGCGATCCTGCCGCCCGCCTTGACAAGCTGCTGGAGCCCGTGGACGACGAGCGCTACTCAGCTGTCGCTGCAGCCGTGAGGGGTCGGGTGGAGGCCCTGATGCAGAGGTTCAACGCCTTCGCCCCCGCGCCTTCGACCAGTGGTGTAGGTGAAGGCGGCGTCACCCAGGAGGGGGTGCCTCTTGCAGGTGCCGGCGGTATCCAGGGATGACTGGCTTGCGGCTCCTTTCCTGTTGAAACTCCTGCAACATGTAGCATGCCTCGTGGAGGCGTTTAAACTTGTGTTTGATATTTGGAGAACAATATGTCTTGTAATATTTGCTTTGAGATTTTGTAATTTCCTTCCCATTTGCTTTATGTTCTACGTCCGCAGAGCCCGACCCCGTGCATACCTCAGCTGCCGTTGGGCCGACCGGATCACCAGGACGGACCAAGGAGTGAGGGGCTATGTGGTCAGTTAGGCTCCTGAGTCACGATGCTCAGGAGTCCCCCTTGACGCGCAAACAGCTTGTGGAAAGGAGATGCAATGGTAGGTCTAGTGTTCTACGTCGGTAGCGCCCCACCCCACGCATACCTCAGCCGCCATTGGTCCGACCGGATCACCAGGACGGGCCAAGGAGTGAGGGGCTACATGGTCAGTTAGGCTCCTGAGTTGCGATGCTCAGGAGTCCCCCTTGACGTTCAAACGGCCTTCATACCTTAGCTCCGCTTGGGAGGGCGTGCGACAACCAGGTCCGATGGACCTAGCAGAGTAGCGTACGCTTGGGCGTGACCCGAGCGCAGCCCCCTCACGCGGCTCTCCCAAGGGGAGGCATTGCGATGAGGCCAGACACCAAGCCCGGAGGCTCCCTGAGGTTGATACGGCCGTGAGGCCGTCCTCAGTTGTTTATCACCAGGACAAACCATGGCGCTTCCGCACTTGCACAGGCATAGCCGCTCCTCGGCAGTGTCGACTACCAGCGCGGAGCATGGTGCTTCCACTGGTACGTGGGAGGGGACTCCCTACTGCGGAGAGCCCCCGGGGCGTGTACAACCCCGCCCTGACACGTGGCTTGCACGGCAGGGCTGGACGAGGTGTGTCTGGGCACTCATGAGCTAGCGCGGGACTCACGAGGCCCTACCTTAAGGCAGGTTACGCCTGGTCTTGATTCTTGTTCGCTGTGGTGGTCCTGCGAGGTGGTTAGACAACCTGCGCCAGGCGAATCTCCTGAGGTTATCGCGTGAGAAGGCCAAGCACCAACGGCCCCAGGAGGTGACATGAACGGGACCGGCCCGCCAAACAGAGCTCAGCCATTGGATTTATCGACGCTGCAGGGACGGGCCCGAGCACAGACGTCGTGCCTAACCTTCTCACGCGAAGGATCCTGAAGAAAGACGGTCGACGCACGACTACCGTGGTAAGTGACAATCAAGCAGGTGATAGTCATAGATAGATTAAGCATGGAAAGCAAACATGCCACCGGGTCAGGCCCGAGCGGCTTGGGGATGATGCAGCCCGAGGGGCGCCTCCAGCAAGGTAAGCTAAATACATAAACAAGAAGGGATACATGCCACAGGGACGGACCCACGCGACCTGGGAATGATGCAGCCCTGAGGGCGCTCCCAGCTAAATAAACTTGGAAAATGTCACCTGGTTCCGTTGCAGAAGGGGTGTTGGGGCAGCTGAGGGAGTCCTGGATTAGGGGGTCCTCGGACAGCCGGACTATATACTTTGGTCGGATTGTTGGACTATGAAGGTACAAGATTGAAGGCTTCGTCCCGTGTCCGGGTGGGACTCCTTTGCGTGGAAGGCAAGCTTGGCGATTCGGATATGTAGATCTCCTTCTCTGTAACCGACTCTGTGTAACCCTAGCCTCCTCCGGTGTCTATATAAACCGGAGGGTTTAGTCCGTAGGACAAGAACAATCATAATCATAGGCTAGCTTCTAGGGTTTAGCCTCTACGATCTCGTGGTAGATCAACTCTTGTAATACTCATATCATCAAGGTCAATCAAGCAGGAAGTAGGGTATTACCTCCATCGAGAGGGCCCGAACCTGGGTAAACATTGTGTCCCCCGCCTCCTGTTACCATCAGCCTTAGACGCACAGTTCGGGTCCCCCTACCCGAGATCCATCGATTTTGACACCGACATTGGTGCTTTCATTGAGAGTTCCACTGTGCCGTCATGATAAAGGCTTGATGGCTCATTCGATCATCGGCAACGATGCGATCCAAGGTGAGGTTTTTATCCCCAGACAGATCTTTGTATTCGGCGGCTTCATACTGCGGGCCAACTCGCTTGGCCATCTGGAGCAGATCGATAGCTACGCCCCTGGCCATCAGGTCAGGTTTGGAAGCTTGAACTATACTGCCGACATCCGCGGAGACTTGATCTTCGACAGATTCGAGCCCCATGTCAGGTGCGCCACACAGTCACGACGAGCATGACATAGCTCTGCCATCGGATGGTGTTCAGGAGATCACACCTGCGGCTACTCTGGCCCTCACTCCGGAGCAGATCGTGCCGTCCGAGGATGGGTGGATGGACCCTGCCACGGAGGCCGCGCACTCAGCGGCGATAGAATCAACTACTAACTTCACCTCCTATGAGACCTGTGTCATCAGACCCTTGGATTCGTCCCCGGCCACAGGCTCCGAACCGCTTGCATCCGTGCCTATCGAATCTGATTGGGCACCGATCATGGAGTTTACCTCCGCGGATATCTTTCAGCACTCGCCCTTGGGCGACGTGCTAAATTCATTGAGGTCTCTCTCCTTGTCAGGAGACCCTTGGCCGAACTATGTCCGGCTTGAGTGGGAAGCGGATGACGAAGAAATTCATTCCCCACCCACCACCCACTTAATAGCCACTGTCGATGACTTAACCAACATGCTTGATTTTGGCTCCGAAGACATCGACGGTATGGACGACGATGCAGGAGAAGAACAGGAACCACCGCCCACAGGGCGCTGGACAGCCACCTCATCATATGATATATATATATATATATGGTGGACACCCCCAAAGAAAGCGATGGCAATAAGGCAACGGAGGATAATCCCCTCGACAAGCAATCTAAGCACCAGCGTCATCGATGCCACTCTAAGCCCCGCCATAGCAAAAGCAGCGATACCGGCACAAGAGACAATAACGCTGCTAATAGTGTCGAAGACGAAGACAATCCCCTCCAGCCAGGCTTCGAGCGGGAGGATGGGAAAGCCATCCCTAAGGAACAGGTGATAGATGGAGAATCAGAGGATGAAAATTACATGCCCCTCTCTGAAGACGAGGTGAGCCTCGGCGACGAAGAATTCATCGTGCCTGAGGATCCCGTCGAGCAGGAGCTCTTCAAGCGCCGGCTTATAGCCACAGCAAAAAGCCTGAAGAAAAAGCAGCAGCAGCTTCAAGCTGATCAAGATCTGCTAGCGGATAGATGGACTGAGGTCCTGGCAGCCGAGAATACAAACTCGAGCGCCCAACCAAAAGTTACCCAAAGCGCAGGTTGCTACCCCAACTCGAGGAGGAAGCATTAATCCTACACTACCAGTGTATGATGCGGCTGACCAGCCACCTCGTGGCCGAGACAAAGCGGCATATCATCCCGAAGTCCAGCCTGCACCCCGTCACCAGTCAAACAAAAACACCAAGGCCCGGGGCTACACGCAGGACCTGCAAGACATATTGGAAAACAAAGCAGGACATACAAGATCGATCTACGGATCACCGGGGCACGCCCCAACGCGTGACGATGACTGTCACGCTGGATATACTAAAAGCAAATCCGGCCGGGCCAAATACAGCAGACAAGACTCGTATGAACTGCGTCGTGATATAGCCCGGCACAGAGGCGTCGCACACCCCCTATGCTTCACCGACGAAGTAATGGATCACTAATTCCCGAAAGGGTTTAAACCCGTGAACATTGAATCATATGATGGTACAACAGACCCTGCGGTATGGATTGAAGATTTCCTCCTCCACATCCACATGGCCCACAGTGATGGTCTACATGCCATCAAGTACCTCCCACTAAAACTCAAAGGGCCGGCTCGGCATTGGCTGAATAGCCTGCCAGCAAACTCCATTGGCAGTTGGGAGAACTTGGAAGACGCATTCCTTGACAACTTCCAGGGCACTTATGTGCGGCCACTGGATGCTGATGACTTGAGTCACATAACCCAACAGCCTGGGGAGTCAGCCAGGAAATTCTGGACTCGGTTCCTAACTAAAAAGAACCAAATTGTCGACTGTCCGGATGCCGAGGCCTTAGCGGCATTTAAGCATAACATCCGTGACGAGTGGCTCGCCTGACACCTCGGCCAAGAGAAGCTGAAGTCCATGGCAGCCCTCACGACACTCATGACCCTCTTTTGTGCGGGCGAGGACAGCTGGTTGGCTCGCAGCAACAACACATCAAGAAATCCTGGCAATTCAGATGCCAGAGATAGCAATGGCAAGCCACATCACAACAGACACAAGCGCCGCAACAACAGCGACAACGCCGAAGACACGGTAGTGAATGCCGGATTCAATGGCTCTAAGTCCGGTCAGTGAAAAAAGCCATTCAAAAGAAGCAATCCGGGCACGTCTAGTTTGGACCGCATACTCGATCGCTCGTGTCAAATTCACGACACCCCCGATAAACTAGCCTACCACACCAACAGAGAATGCTGGGTATTCAAATAGGCCGGCAAGTTAAATGCCGAAAACAAGGAAAAGGGGCTGCATAGCAACGGCGACGAGGAGCCCCGGCCGACGAACACAAGAGGACAGAAGAAATTCCCCCCCCCAAGTGAAAACGGTGAATATGATATACGCAACCCATATTCCCAAGCGGGAACGGAAGCGTGCACTAAGGGACGTCTATGCGATGGAGCCAGTCGCCCCAAAGTTCAACCCATGGTCTTCTTGTCCGATCACTTTCGATCGTAGGGACCACCCTACCAGTATCCGTCATGGCGGTTCTGCCGCATTGGTCCTTGACCCCATCATTGACGGATTTCACCTCACTCGAGTCCTTATGGACGGTGGCAGCAGCCTGAACCTGCTCTATCAGGATACAATGCACAAAATGGGTACCAGCCCCTCGAGGATCAAACCCACAAAAACCACCTTTAAAGGTGTCATACCAGGTGTAGAGGCATGTTGCACGGGCTCAATCACACTGGAAGTGGTCTTCGGATCTCCGGACAACTTCCGAAGCGAGGAGTTGATCTTCGATATCGTCCCCTTCCGCAGTGGCTATCACACACTGCTAGGACGAACCGCATTCGCCAGATTCAATGCGGTACTGCATTATGCATACCTCAAGCTCAAAATGTCAGGACCTCGCGGAGTTATAACAGTTAATGGAAACATGGAACGCTCACTCCGTACGGAGGAGCACACTCCGGCCCTCGCAGCAGAAGTAAAAAGCAGCCTTCTGAGGCAAACCGCCAATTCGGCGATAAAGCCCCCGGACACCTTCAAGCGAGTCCGGAGTACCCTGCAACAGGATCGCCCGGCACATTCAGAGCTCGCCTAGCAATTCGGCCTCCGTCCTAGTCCCAGTCAAGCGGCGAAATTTGTGCCGCGCGTACATAATTACGCACTCAAGATACCATGGTCATAGGTGGAGGCACGGCTATGGCACGGCTCACAATGCGGCTCAACCGCCTCAGGACCCGTATATCTTTACCATTTTATTCCTTTCAAGACCCTATTCTCTGAAGGCCCTCTCTGATAGCCTGATTATCGGACCCATCACGGGAAGGAAACACCAAGGAAGCCAGAAGCTTTGACGTACAAGGGAATCCCCAGGTGGTCTCTAATAACGATCGCTATACCTGTTTTACATACCCACACGTAGCTTGCCCTTGGATAGGACATGTCAAATAGTCCTATTTTTGCTTATTGCACTACTTGTATACATACGCTTTAATGTATCATTTAAATAACAATGTACATTGTTAGCTTATTATTGCATTCCTTCATATTTTTTCCCTATCTGTTTATTTACGACAAATTGCACCCGTACATTCTGGTACGTCCAGTGCTCCAGGGGCTTCAGTGTACCCCATAACACGACAAGAAAAGTCCGAACAATTTCGACAGTGCGGCACCCCAAACTTATAGCATTATATGCATCAACTCCGAATCATGTCTTGGGTCAATAGTTGGGTTTGCCCGGCTCCCATGTTTTGGTACCTTACGTTCCGCTATATCGGCTAAGGTAGCACTGAGAGAACTACTGCGATTATGTCCCGGTTCTTCCGGACGAGCACCTCGGTAGAGAAAGCCGAAAACTGACTGTCATGATGCGGTGAGAGCTGGTCGCTGTTCAAGAGGTCTCAAATCCTTAAAGATTTTTTCCGCTTCGGGCGAGGAATCGGCCTTGTCCGATTTAGGCGTATATAGTGCCCCAAGTTCGGCCTTCCGAATACTAGGGGCTTCGCCAAAATTTAAAATTGTAGACTTCTATGGCTAAGTAAGAGTGATAAAGTTGTATAGTCCGATTGCCTTGTTCGCTACGCTAAACACCTCCTTAAGGACCAAAAAAATTGGATAAAGAGTGTTTAAGATTTATCCTGAACACCTCAGTACTAGTTACATGGGGGCAGAAGCCGATGACTAGCCAACTCTCAGATTTTATAAACGGCCGCACAGAAGGTAATATTTTAAATCGACAAGCATTATATAGCGCACATGAACTCGTTTTCATATTACAGGATCACATGAGTACATTCATTCAAATATTACACCCTTAGCACATTCCTCCACCACAAGGCGGGCACCCTTCAGGACACTGTCATAATACTTTTCGGGGTGGCGATGCTCCTTGCCCTCCGGTGGCCCCTCCTTCACCAGCTTTTCGGCATCCATCTTCACCCAGTGCATTTTCACACAAGAAAAGGCCTTGTGCGCACCTTCAATGCAGACGGACCGCTTTATGACTTCAAATCGTGGGCAGGCATTCACAAGCCGCTTTACCATGTCGAAGTAGCTGCGAGGCAGGGGCTCGCTAGGCCACATCCGGACTATGAGACCCTTCATGGCCAGTTCGGCTGCCTTGTGAAGCTCGACCAGTTGCTTCAGCTGGTCGCTCAAGGGCATCAGATGTTCAGTCCCAACATATTGAGACCAGAACAACTTTTCCATCGAGCTCCCTTCCTCGGCCCGGTAGAACTCCGCGGCATCCAATATGCTGCGTGGTAGATCTGCGAATGCTCCTGGAGAGCTCCGAATTCGGGTAAGTAAAAGGAAAGTCTCCTTCACATGCTTGCTTTGCATAATGAATGCCTTACCAGCCGCTATCTTCTTGACCGCCTAAATCTCCTGGAGGGCCTTTTGGGCTTCGGCCTTGGCATTTTGTGCGTTCTCGAGGGCCTTCGCAAGCTCGGACCCCTGCGTCTTAGAGTCACGCTCCAAGGACTCGTATTTCTTGACAAAATCCTGGAGCTCTTGCTGAACCTCGCCGACTCAGGCCTCTTGCTTCTCGCGCTCGATGCGCTCCTTGGCCGCTCTATCTTCGGCCTCGGACAGCGCCTTCTTCAGGGTCGTCACTTCGGTCATGGCCCCTAGCAAAATTCATGATGATCCTATGATCTAATAACCACTTTTTTATTTATCAATATACAGACGGGGTATCACTTACCTTTGTTCTCTTCGAGCTGCCTCTTGGTAAGGCCGAGCTCTTCCTCGGACTGCTCAAGGTCCTGCTTCAGTTCGGAGACCTCCGCAGTACGAGCGGCAGCGGCCAGCAGCAAAGCCTGCTTATTCACATAGACATATTATGATTAGACTCATGTGATTGTTATTTGATCCTCTATTCGGCCTTTCTTTGCGAACACCAAACAGAGCATCAGGGGCTACTGTCTATGCTGTGATATTTTCTCATAACTTGATTACTTACCTCAAAGCCTATTAGGAGGCTAGCATAGGCTTCGGTCAATCCGCTTTTAGCGGACTGGACCTTCTCGACCACCGCACTCATGATGGTGCGGTGCTCTTCGTCAATGGAAGCGCCGCGAAGTGCTTCCAGCAAGTTGTCCGATGCCTCTGGATGGACAAAGGCCATCGACACAGATGGCTCGCCCCCCTTAGCGAGGGGTTGCCTGACAAAATCCGGAACCACTGGAGGTTCCGGCGCAGTATCCGACTGGGGGCCAAACTTACTGCGGCCCCCGACATCAGAACACATGGGAGTCTCACCCCCCATGCGCCCGGCATCTGGGATGTCGCCTTGGGGCGCCTCCAAAATTATCTCCCCTTGGTCCGGTGCCCTCTGAGACAACACCTCGATGTCGTTCATGGGCTGAGGGGAGGTGGCTATCAGGAGTGAATCGTTGTTCATCGCCGACTGGCCCAAAGACCCATCCGAAGAGGATACGTCGATGTGGGCTTTGGATGGACTGCACGATCATGTTTGACATGATAAGAAGCAATAAAACAAAACATGCCAGAACTATTATAGTATCTGGATACTTACGACTTCGCCAGGGGCTTGTCCTTGGGCAACCACTCCTCGTCGTTGTAAGCGGCTGTTGTGGAGTGGTCCGGAAGGAGGGTCCTCCCTTCTTGGACCATTCGGCCTCCCCAGTTGGGGTGGCCTTCCTTTCATTGTCCCCCCTCCCGGTTGGGGGGGGGGAGAACTTTCCTCTTCCTCCTCCTCGTTTTCGTGGGAGGAGTGCGCCTTGGTGTTTTCGGACGATGAGTCTGATACAACCTTGCGCCGGAGACCTTTCCTGGTCCCCACGTCCTTCTTCTTGGCCTTCTTCTTCGGCGCCTCATGGGGCGCCGGAACCAGCATCTCCGTTAAGAGAGCCTTTGCTTGATCTTCGGGCAGTGGGGCCAGACAATAGATCCGCTCCGCTGTCGCTACCCAGTCCTGTTAAAATGGCGTGGAGGCTCAGATCCCTCACATGATTATAATGGGGAAAGGAACATCTTGTGAGATATAAAGAGCTTACCGGATTGGCAGGGCGCTTTGTGCTGAGTCCGTGATCCTTGGTAAGGGGAGGAGTGAGGGAGTCCGGGATTAGGGGGTGTTCGGATAGCCGGACTATACCTTCAGCCGGACTCCTGGACTATGAAGATACAAGATTAAAGACTCCGTCCTGTGTCCGGAAGGGACTTTCCTTGGCGTGGAAGGCAAGCTTGGTGATACGGATATGAAGATCTCCTACCATTGTAACCGACTTTGTGTAACCCTAACCCTCTCCGGTGCGGATATGAACACTTTAAAAAGTGCGGCACCCCGAACTTATAGCATTATATGCATCAGCTCCGAATCATGTCTTGGGTCAATAGTTGGGTTTGCCCAGCTCCTATGTTTTGGTGCCTTACGTTCTGCTCTATCGGCTAAGGTAGCACTAGGAGAACCACTGCGATTGTGCCCCAGTTGAGCTGGGTCGAGCACCTCAGTGGAGAAAGCTAAAACTGACTGTCATGATGAAGCGAGAGTTGGTCGCTGTTCGAGAGGTTTTTTCGAGTCCCTAAAGACTTATGCCGCTTAGCGCGAGGAGCTGGCTCTGTCCGGCCAAGGTGTGGATAGCGCCCCGAACTCGGTCTTCCGAATACCAGGGGCTTCGCCGAAATTTAAAATTATAGAATTCTATGGCTAAGTGACAGTGTTCACGCATTATAGTCCGATTGCCTTGTTCATTGGGCTGAGCGCCTCCCTCGAAGGACCCAAACATGGGAAAAAGAGCGCTCGGGTTTATCCCCGAACACCCCGGCACTAGCGGCACGGGGGCAGAAGCCGACGACTCGCCATCTCTCAGAATTGATAAACAGCTGCACAGAAGGTAATATTTTAAATTCCAACAGCATTGCTTAGCGCATATAAACAAGTTTTCAGCGCACAGGACAAAACAAGCAAGTTTCACTCAAAAATTACATCCCTAGAACATTCATCCGCCACAAGGCAGGCACCCTTCAGAACATCCTTATAGTAATTCTCGGGCTTGCGATGCTCTTTCCCCTGCGGTGGCCCGTCCTTCACAAGCTTCTCAGCATCCAGCTTGCCCCAGTGCACCTTAGCACGGGCAAGGGCCCTACGGGCACCCTCAATGCAGACGGAGCGCTTGATGACTTCGAGCCTTGGACAGGCCTCTGCCAGCCACTCCACCAGCCCGAAATAGCTCCCAGGCAGATCCCCTCCAAGACACAGCCAAACAATGAGGCCCTTCATGGCCTGTTCGGCTGCCTTGTGGAGCTCGACCAGTTGCTTCAGCTGGTCGCTCAGGGGCACGGGGTGTACGGCCTCAGCGTACTGAGACCAGAACACCTTCTCCGTCAAGCTGCCCTCCTCGGCTGGATAGAATGCGGCGGCATCGGACACACTCCGGGGAAGATCTGCGAACGCTCCTGGAGAGCTCCGGATTCGGGTAAGTAACAAGTAACTCACATTTATGTGTTTGCTTTGCATAAAGAATGCCTTACCCGCCGCTATCTTCTTCACCTCATCCAACTCCTGGAGGGTCTTCTGGGATTCGGCCTTGGCAGATTTGGCATTTTCAATAGCTACCGCGAGCTTGGACGCTCGCATCTTCGAGTCAAGCTCCAAACTCTCATGTTTTTTCATGAGAGCCTGGAGCTCTTGCCGCACCTTGCCAACCTCGGCCTCATACTTCTCCCGCTCGGTGCGCTCCGAGGCCGCCATCTTCTCGGCCTCGACCAGCGCTTGCTTAAGGGTTGCCACTTCAGACGTGGCCCCTAAAATAGCCACTATAATCCTGTCATTCTTTGCAATTGCACCTTTTTATATATATTTAAAAACAAGGTATTTCTTACCTTCATTGTCCTCGAGCTGCTTCTTGGCACGCTCGAGCTCTTGCTCGGACTGCTCGAGGTTCTGCTTTAGCGTGTCCACTTCCGCAGTCAGTGCAGCGGTCGCAAGCAGGGAAGCCTGCATATGCATATTGACTCATTTTTGTTAGATTCCCTGCGAATTCTATTTGATCCTCTATTCGGATTTTCTTCCCAAACGCCAAACAGAGCATCAGGGGCTACTGTCTATGTGGTACTATTATTTACACATTCTTTACTTACCTCAAAGCCTGTCAAAAGGCTGGTACAAGCTTCAGTTAGTCCGCTCTTGGCGGACTGAACCTTCTGGACCACCGCACTCATAATAGTGTGGTGCTCCTCGTCGATGGAGGCGCCTTGGAACGCCTCCAACATATTGTTCGGCGCCTCCGGTTGGACGGGGGCCACCGGCACGGTGGACTTGCTCCTCTTGGAAGGAGGTCCCCCACCGGACTCTGGAACCTTTGAAGGTTCCGGAGCGGTGTCCGGCCTAGAGCCGGACTTGCAGCCCTGGGGGGATTCATCCCCTTTACTCTTGGAGTCCGGGAGGTCGCCTTGCGACGCCTCCAGGACCACCTCCTCCCAGCTTGGAACCTGTTGGGACAACACTTCGGTGTCGTCCATAGGGCGGGGGGAGGAAGCCGTCGGAAGCGAGTTCACATCCAACGAGTCCAGTGAGCCGCTCGACAACGCGTCGAGCCGGTCTTTGGGTGGGCTGCATAAACATATTCAACGTAAGGGAAAGCTATGCAATAAACGAATACTATGAATTACTCTGGTATCTGGATACTTACGATTTTGTCAGGGGCTTGGCCCTGGGCTGCCACTCCTCTCCGCCGTCGGCATCGGTGGAGTAGTCCGGAGGAAGGGTTTTCCCCTTCTTGGACCCTCCAGCCTCCCCAAAGAGGGCGGCCTTCCTTTTCTTCTCTCCTCCCGCTGGAGGGGGAGAGTTCTCCTCTTCTTCCTCCTCGTCTTCACGGGAGGAATGCGCCTTGGAACCATCGGATGATGGATCCGACACCTCCTGGCGCCGGGCACTCTTTCAAGTCCCCGCGGCCTTTTTTGCGGCCTTCTTCTCCGGCACCACATAGGGTGCCGGAACCAACAGCTTCGCCAAGCGAGCGTCTGCTGGGCCTTCGGGCAAAGGAGCCGGACAGTTGATCTATCTGGACGTCACATGCCGATCCTGTCAAAGGTAAGGGAGCTTAGATCCCGCATGGAGTCAAACTATGAAAAACCGATACCCTATAAAAGGAAAAAAACAGCTTACCGCGAGAGCGTGACGCTGCGCACTAAATCCGCGATCCTCGGTAGCGGATGCGGGAGCCTCGGCGCCTTTGAAAAGCACCTTCCAGGCATCTTCGTACGTCGTGTCGAAGAGCCTGCTTAGAGTTTGGTGTCGCGCCGGGTAGAACTCCCACAGGTTGAAAGCCTGTTGTTGACACGGGAGGATCAGGCGGATGAGCATAACTTGGACTACGTTGACAAGCTTGAGCTTCTTGTCCGCCAGGGTTTGGATGCATGTTTGGAGTCCGGTCAGCTCTCCTTTTTTACCCCAAGACAGGCCCGTCTCCTTCCAGGAGGTGAGCCGCGTGGGGGGTCTGGATCGAAACTCGGGGGGTGCGACCCATTCGGCGTTGCGCGGCTCGGTGATGTAAAACCACCCCGATTGCCACCCCTTCAGTGTCTCCACAAAGGAGCCCTCGAGCCGTAGGATGTTGGCCATCTTACCCACCATGGCACCTCTGCACTCCGCCTGGTTGCCGCGCACCACCTTTGGCTTGACGTTGAAAGTCTTGAGCCATAGCCCGAAATGGGGGCGGATGCGGAGGAAGGCCTCGCACACGACGATAAACGCCGAGATGTTGAGGACGAAGTTCGGGGCCAGATCATGGAAATCCAAGCCATAGTAGAACATGAGCCCCCGGACAAATGGGTGGAGAGGGAAGCCGAGTCCGTGGAGGAAATGGGGGAGGAACACCACCCTCTCATGGGGCCTAGGGGTGGGGATGAGCTGCCCCTTTTCGGGGAGCCAGTATGCGATGTCGTTAGACAGGTATCCGGCCTTCCTCAGCTTTTTGATATGTCCATCCGTGACGGAGGAGACCATCCACTTGCCTCCCGCTCCGGGCATGGCTGGAGAAGGTTGAGGTGGGGAGTGCGGACTTGGGCGCTGGAGCTCGAGTGCGCAAGAATGGATAGGCGAAGGAGGAAGAAGGCATAGGTGAAAAGGTGGATCTTTATCCCCTTATATGGGTGGACGCAACTACATGTCCCCACCGGCCTGGTAAGACTCGCTTATCTCCAAGCGCCATAATCAATGGTGCGGTTGGGTTACCCACGCCCGTATTGATGAGAATCCCGGGATAAGGGGACACGATCTATGCTTTAACAAGACATGCCAAGGAAACCGCCTCGCATAACGCGCTGAGGAGCGATAATGAAACGACTCGGATAGAGGCTTGGCCGTGGTGTGTCACGCTACGAAATACGTCAGCAGATTAGATTGGTGTAAATGTTATTCTCTCTATAGCAATATGTGGAAACTTATTTTGTAGAGCCGGACACTACCTTTGTGTTCAAAATCTTCTACGAAGTACTTGGAGGAGGAACCCGCCTTGCAATGCTGAAGACAATCTGCGTGCCGGACTCGTCGTCATTGAAGCCTGGTTCAGGGGCTACTGAGGGAGTCCTGGATTAGGGGGTGTTCGGATAGCCGGACTATACCTTCAGCCGGACTCCTGGACTATGAAGATACAAGATTGAAGACTCCGTCCCGTGTCCGGAAGGGACTTTCCTTGGCATGGAAGGCAAGCTTGGCGATACGGATATGAAGATCTCCTACCATTGTAACCGACTTTGTGTAACCCTAACCCTCTCCGGTGTCTATATAAACCGGAGGGTTTTAGTCCGTAGGACAACGTACACATCAAAAATCATACCATAGGCTAGCTTCTAGGGTTTAGCCTCTTCGATCTCGTGGTAGATCTACTCTTGTACTATCCATATCATCAATATTAATCAAGCAGGACGTAGGGTTTTACCTCCATCGAGAGGGCCCAAACCTAGGTAAAACTTCATGTCCCTTGTCTCCTGTTACCATCTGGCCTAGACGCACAGTTCGGGACCCCCTACCCGAGATCCGCCGGTTTTGACACCGACAAGGAGGTACCTCGGCGGACTTGAATAGCACCTTCCAGACGTCTTTGTGTGTCGTGTCGAAAAGCTCTCGCAGCGTCTGGTGCTTGGCTGGGTCGAACTCCCACATATTAAATGCCCGTCTTTGACACGGAAGGATCCGGCGGAAGAGCATGACCTGGACCACGTTGACAAGCTTGATTTTCTTGCTTATCATATTTTTGACACAGCTCTGGAGTCCGGTCAGCTCCACCGATGAACCCCAGGATAGGCCCTTCTCTTTCTAGGAGGTGAGCCGCATGGGGATGCCGGATCGAAATTCGGGGACCGCCACCCAGTTGGTGTTGCGCGGCTCGGTGATGTAGAACCACCCCGATTGCCACCCCTTCACGGTCTCCACATAGGAGCCTTCGAGCCAGGTGACGTTGGGCATTTTGCCCACCATGGCGCCTCCGCACTCCGCTTGCTGGCCGACCACCACCTTCGGTTTCACGTTGAAGGTCTTCAGCCATAGGCCGAAGTGGGGCTCGATGCGGAGGAAGTCCTCGCACACAACGATAAACGCCGAGATGTTGAGGATGAAATTGGGGGCCAGATCATGGAAGTCCAGCCTGTAGTAGAACATGAGCCCGCGGACAAATGGGTGGAGGGGAAATCCCAGTCCGCGGATGAAGTGGGTGAGGAATACCACCCTCTCATAGGGTTCTGGAGTAGGGACGATCTGTCCCACGTCTGGGAGCCGATGCGCTATGTCTGCAGCCAGGTATCCGACTTCCCGGAGCTTCGTAATGTCCTCCTTCGTAACGGAGGAGACCATCCACTTGCCTCCCACTCCGGACATGTTTGGAATGGCTTTGCAGAGAAGATGAGAACTTGGGCGCTGGAGCTCGAGTGCGCGAGAATGGATGGGCAGGGGAAGAATAAGGCGTGGGTGAAAAAGAGGAATCCTTGTCCCTTTATAAAGGCGGTAGAAATTGTGCGCCTCCCCACTTGCCCCATAAAATTGCTTATTCCCCAAGCGTCGCGATTGATGGCACGGTTGGGTTACCCATACCCATATTGATGAGAATCCCGTGATAAGGGGACACGATCTCTGCTTCGACAAGACGTGCCAAGGAAACCGCCTCGCAACATGTGCAGCAGCTGGTTGAGGAAAACGGTTTGAATAAAGACCGGGTCGTGGCGTGCTGTCACGTTACAAAAGGTTGTCAGCAGATTGGATTTTTAGAATATTGCACTCTCTACGGTGGTATGTGGAATTTGTTTCGCAGAGCCGGACACGATCCTTGTGTTCAAAATCTTCTATTGAGTATTCGGAGAAGGAACCCGCCTTGCAATGTCGAAGACAATCCGCGTGCCGGACTCATCGTCATTGAAGCCTGGTTCAGGGGCTACTGAGGGAGTCCTGGATTAGGGGGTCCTCGGACAGCCGGACTATATAGTTTGGCTAGACTGTTGGACTATGAAGGTACAAGATTGAAGGCTTCGTCTCGTGGCCGCGTGGGACTCTCCTTTGCGTGGAAGGCAAGCTTGGCGATTCGGATATGTAGATCTCCTTCTCTGTAACCGACTCTATGTAACCCTAGCCTCCTTCGGTGTCTATATAAACCAGAGGGTTTAGTCCGTAGGACAAGAACAATCATATTCATAGGCTAGCTTCTAGGGTTTAGCCTCTACGATCTCGTGGTAGATCAACTCTTGTAATACTCATATCATCAAGATCAATCAAGCAGGAAGTAGGGTATTACCTCCATCGAGAGGGCCTAAACCTGGGTAAACACTGTGTCCCCTGCCTCCTGTTACCATCAGCCTTAGACGCACAGTTTGGGACACCCTACCCGAGATCCGCCGGTTTTTACACCGACGGCAGCTAAAGGTACGCGGCGAAGGGGTTGCTCCTCACGAGCCACCGGGGCCCTGAGCCTCGGGAGGATCTGGGGGTCCAGGCGGTTCCTTGAGGACCATTGCCATCTCTGCCAGGACTGCGTGATGCCTGCCCTCCTAAGCCGCCAGGATGCGCCGCAAGTTGCGTTGGAAGGCAGCAGCCATGCTCGGCAGGCCCAACGGCATGCGAATGTAGCTGTGAGGTGGACCCTCGCAGCGTACAGCACGCGAAGGCCAGAAGCGCTCCTGAGATGCGGCCCGGTTGAGCCCTGGGATGTTGATGCAGATGCGTAGATCACCACCCTCGTGGGGGTGGGGAGCAGCGCCAGGTGGGCGGTGGTCGCCGCGCATGGCCCTCACATCCTGCAGTTCCTGAGTGGTCTTGGTAATGAACTCTTGAGCGCTGGGCGCTCCTCGCCCTGTGTCCTCCTGAGGGAAACGTTCCATGAAGCACGCCTCCAAATGGTGCCCGAGCGCCTCCCTCGTAATGTTGGCAAGGTCTGAGGCCTTCCAAAAGAGAGCCCCCGAGCCCTGCCCGAGGAGGGCGCCGGGCGCGCCTTGCTATGCGACAGAGGGAGGCATCCCAGGTGCGGACGCTGATCCTGACGTGGCGCCACTTGCGGCGCCGTTCTCCTGAGGCCCAGCATGGAGCAACTGCTTCTTCTTCTTCTTCTTGGGGATGGCCTCAGGAGGGTACTCGCCCTTGCTGTCGGGGTCGTCGATTGCTGTAGCTTGGAAGGCACGCTCGAGGGAGCACATCGCGTCTCTTTCTTCGCAGGGGACTGTGATTATTCTGCCGTTTCCTGGCATCTTGAGGATGTTGTAGCCGTGGTGGGTCACCGCCATGAACTTAGCCAGGGCTAGATACCCAAGGATGGCATTGTACGGCAGACAGATGTGGGCGACGTCGAAGTCAATGAGCTCGGTGCGGTAGTTGTCACGCCGTCCGAAGGTGACTGGGAGGCGGACCTGTCCTATCGGGGTGGTGGAGCCGTCGGTCACTCCTGAGAAAGGCTTGGTAGGCTGAAGCTGATCGTAGGGCACTTGAAGGTTGTCGAACATCTCGACGGACAGGACGTTAAGCCCTACGCCGCCGTCAATGAGAGTCTTGGTGACTTGCACATTGCTGATGACAGGTGAACAGAGCATCGGGAGAGTGCCGGCGGTGGCCGCGCACTTGAGCTGGTCTGCTGAGCTGAAGGTAATAGCGCGTTTGGACCACCTGAGCGGGCGTGTAGCCTCGATCTTGGGGAGGGCTGCGTTCACCTCGCGAGCAAACTGCTTGAAGATACGCTATGAGGTTGGGGCTTGAGCTCCGCCCAAGATGCAGGTGATAGCACGCGGCTCCTGGAAACCCCCAGCCCCCTCGTCTTGGTGGTGGTCGTCGTTCCTTCTTGGTGGTGGCGGCAGTGGAGGAAGCCCAGCATTTCCCTGAGGACGGTCCTCGCGAGGCTAATCCTGCCAGCGGTCCTCACGAGGCCGGTCGCGCCACTCCTGGCGTGGGCCCCAGTCATCCCAGCATCCTCCGTCGCGTCCTCCTCCTCAGCCGTAGCCCCGATCGTTGCGCTCGGGGCTTCGACCGAAGCGTCTGTCGTGCATGGCTCTGAGCTCTTGACAATCGTTGGTGTTGTGGCCGTGTACGTTATGGAAGGCGCGGAACGGTCGGCTACTCTTAGATGACTCAGGCTGTCCCTGCCGCTCTTCGTGTCTGGATCTTCTGCGAGTACGGCCGCTCCCTTGCGCTTCATGTCCTTGGCCTTGGCTTTCTTCTCCTCCAAATCGGCAGCCGGGAGCTCGAGAAGGGAAAGGCGCCCTTCCTCAGCCCTCGCGCACTTGGTCCCAGGTTGAACAGCTCCAGGGATGTGCACAGCTCCTCGTGGATGGCGAGCTCCTCCTTCATCTTGACGTCACGGATGCCATTGGAGAACACGGAGATGATGGCTTCATCTGTCACCTTGGGGATCTTGAGACGAACGTTGTTGAAGCGCTGGATGTACTTCTGGAGGGTCTTCCCTGGTTGTTGCTTGACGCGGCGCAGGTCACCCGCGGCCGTGGGGCGGTCGCGAGTGCCCTGGAAGTTGGCAACGAAGCGGTCGCGCATCTCGTTCTAGGAAGAGATGGAGCCTAGAGGCAGGTTCAGGAGCCACAAGCGGGCACCACGATCGGGCATCGTACTCGCCTAAGTTAAAAACCATCCTGATCCGCAAGGACGGCGAAGTGCAAGCCGTGCACAGCACCTAGTGCTCTTGTCCATGACCCACTCGACGGAGCTGCGCCACAAGTACAACGTCCGCTCCATCCCGATCCGCAAGGACGACGAAGTGCAGGTCGTGCACAACACCTAGTGTTCTTCTCCATGACCCACTCGACGGAGTTGCGCCACAAGTACAACATCTGCTCCATCCCGATCCGCAAGGACGACAAAGTGCAGGTCGTGCATAGCACCAAGTGCCCTTGTCCATGACCCACTCGACAGAGCTGCATCACAAAGTCAATGACAATTCTGACTGAAGAATCAAGTTTCACTCGGAGTCAAGAGATTCAAAAGCAGCAAAGATGAAGACAAACATATTCAAAGAAAAACAAAGTTCAGATAAATCTCGCAGGGTTCAGAACTGCAGATAAAAGTGCTCGGGCATCAGGCCCGAAGGAGTTTTAACGGTTACAAAAATCACTCGGCATTCCGAGGCAAATTTAATTAAGGCTTAAAGTTTGTTCACTCCTCTGGAGGAGGACTGGCTGGCTCGACGAACTCGTCCAGGTCAATTCCGTCCGCGATGCAAGTGGCTGCTTCAATGAAGGTCTCCATGAAGGACTAGAACTGGTGATGCTTGGTGTTGGCAACCTTGAGCGCTGCTAGCTTCTCTTCCTTGGCCTCTTTGAAGTGGATATGAACCAAACACAGAGCCACATCAGCACCACACCGGGCGGAGGACTTCTTCCATGCTTGCACTCGGCCGAGGATCTCATTAAGTCGAGTCATCAGAGACTCGGGGTCATTCTGGAACCTCTCCTTCGGCCAGAGCTCCGTCTCGACTCGGGAAACCGCTACCTTCAGTCGAGCCAGATAATCCACGACACTGGCAAGACGAGATTCCAATCGGAGTACGTTCATGGCGGCTTCATCCTTAATAGGAGAGTTGATGGGGTCCAAGTTCGTTTCGATCCGCCCAGTCTCTTCTTTGAAGTTTTGGCAAAATTCTGCACAACACGGCCAAAATAATGAGTCGAAGAGCCGTCTGAAGAATCAACAACTGTCAAGAGAAACTAGGCGACCAGGAGAAAATACCTTCAAGCATGAGGAATAACTTCTTGGCAAGTCCCCCCAGATAAGCCTCCAGCTCATTCCTCTTTTGAGAGAGATCTTCAATCTTGTCGTTCGGGGCTACCTTGTCCTTCTTTAGACGTGTCACTTCCTTGTTAGCTTTGGCAAGAGCAATCTTCAGCTTGGCGTTGTCTTCCTCTAATGTCCCAACTGAAGCCAACTTCTCGTCGGCAAGTGTTGTTTTCTCTTGGGCCTCTTTCTGTGTCGCTGCAAGATCAAGGTCCTTCTATGCCAGAGCCTGCCTCATTTTCTCTAAAAACAATAAACAACACTCGGTTCAGAAAGAAGAACGGAAAGATGACTCGGGAGACAGTCTAATCTCAGAGTCGGCAAGTTTTTACCTTCCATACCAGCTATTTCGTCCTTGGCCTTCTGCAAGTTCTGCTTGGCCAAGTCCAGGTCAAGATTGAGCTGGATCTGCTTCATCTCGAATTCAGCAAATTGGGATATGAGCTCACAGGATTTCTAAAGTCAGCAAATAAGATATATCAGTTGACAGAATCGAAGATTATTTGCTCTGGAGTGATGAAGTACAAATTGTGGATATTATGACAAAAAGAGTTCTAAGACTACTGCAGAATCAAACATCCAACAGTAGCCTCGGGGACTACACCCAGTGGGTGCACTTAGCATGCCCGCACTAGTTTGGTTCGATACTCGACTTGATCAGTCTACTCACCCAAAAAAAAGAGAAAAGCAACAGCAATATTGGTTCTCAGACCACCGCCGACTGCCCACAGTCGACCGCGGTCTCAGGGACTACACCCAGTGGGTGCACTTGGCGTGCCCCCACTGGTTTAAGAGTTCACTCGACAGGATCTGTTCGAGACGAGTGGATTTATTATCAACAAAGATCTAAGACCCCCGCCGGATCAAAAATTCGACGACGGTCTTGGGGACTACACCCAGTGGGTGCACTCTGCATGCCCCCACTGATTCAAAAGTTCACTCGACATCGACTCAAGTGAAGAAGAATGCAAAGTAAAAGAATGCACCCAGTGGGTGAACACATGCACACGAAGTTTGAAAACGCTCATCCACGGACATCTTACTGTAGGATCGAAGTATGTCTAGAGGGGGGTGATTAGACTACTTGACCAAATAAAAGCTTAACCTTTTCCCAATTTTAGTTCTTGGCAGATTTTAGCTATTTTAGGACAAGTCAAGCAATCATCACATAATTCAAGCAAGCATGCAAAGAGTATATTGGCAGCGGAAAGTAAAGCATGCAACTTGCAAGAATGTAAAGGGAAGGGTTTGGAGAATTCAAACGCAATATGAGACACGGATGTTTTTCCCGTGGTTCGGATAGGTGGTGCTATCCTACATCCACGTTGATGGAGACTTCAACCCACAAAGGGTAACGGTTGCGGGAGTCCACACAGGGCTCCACCCACAAAGGGTAATGGTTGCGCGAGTCCACACAGGGCTCCACCCACGAAGGGTCCACGAAGAAGCAACCACCCACAAAGGGTCCACGAAGAAGCAACCTTGTCTATCCCACCATGGCCATCGCCCACACAGGACTTGCCTCACTAGCGGTAGATCTTCACGAAGTAGGCGATCTCCTTGCCCTTACAAACTTCTTGGTTCAACTCCACAATCTTTTCGGAGGCTCCCAAGTGACACCTAGCCAATCTAGGAGACACCACTCTCCAAGAAGTAACAAATGGTGTGTAGGTAATGAACTCCTTGCTCTTGTGCTTCAAATGATAGTCTCCCCAACACTCAACTCTCTCTCATAGGATTTGGATTTGGTGGAAAGAAGATTTGAGTGGAAAGCAACTTGGGAAGGCTAGAGATCAAGATTCATATGGTAGGAATGGAATATCTTGGTCTCAACACATGAGTAGGTGGTTCTCTCTCAGAACATACGAGTTGGAATGGTGTATGTGTTCTGATGGCTCTCTCACTGAATGAAGAGGAGGTGGAGGGGTATATATAGCCTCCACACAAAATCCAACCGTTACACACAGTTTTCCAATCTCGGTGGGACCGAATCAACAAACTCGGTCGGACCGAAAATGTAAACCTAGTGACCGTTAGAGATTTTCGGTGGGACTGACATGCAACTCGGTAGGACCGATATGGTTAGGGTTTGGGCATAATATAATCTCGGTGAGACCGATTACACAAACTCGGTGAGACCGAATTTGGTAATTAGCTAACCAGAGAGTTGGTCAGGCAAACTCGGTGGGACCGATTTGCTCTTTCGGTGAGACCGAAAAGTTACAAAGGGGAAACACTGAATTTACATTGCAATCTCGGTGGGACCGATTCGCTCTTTCGGTGAGACCGAAAAGTTACGAAAGGGAAACAGAGAGTTTGCAATCCCATCTCGGTGAGACCAAGATCCCTATCGGTAGAACCGAATTGCTAGGGTTTGGCAGTGGCTAATGACAAGTGAAACTCGGTGGCGCCGGATAGGAAGAATCGGTAGGACCAAGTTTGGCTTAGGGTTTAGGTCATATGTGGATATGGGAAAGTAGTTGAGGGTTTTTGGAGCATATCACTAAGCACATGAAGCAAGAGGCTCATTAAGCAACACCTCATCCCTCCTTGATAGTATTGGCTTTTCCTAAAGACTCAATGTGATCTTGGATCACTAAAATATAAAATGAAGAGTCTTGAGCTTTTGAGCTTGAGCCAATCCTTTTTCCTTAGCATTTTGAGGGTTCCACTTTCACATCCATGCCATGCCAATCATTGAGCTTTCCTGAAATAATCATCTTGGAATAGCATTAGCTCAATGAGCTATATGTTGTTATGAATTACCAAAACCACCTAGGGATAGTTGCACTTTCAATCTCCCCCTTTTTGGTAATTGATGACAACATATAGATCAAAGCTTCGACAAATGATAATAAGCATGACATATATCGTCGCTTTGAGAAGTATGTGATAAGTAAGAGCTCCCCCTAAATTTGTGCATATTTAAAATTTGCTTTGGACTGCAAATGCACAAGGAGTTAGAGTCATGGGTTACTCTTCCATGTCACATATATCTTGGTGGAGCGCTTAAAATGATAAGAATGAAATACATGCACTCATCACCAAGATAATGACGTAGATAAGATAATAGTATTAAGCAAGCATTAAGTGTAGCTTATGATCAAACACATGATCATCAATGTCTCACAAATAATGACGTAGTATCTAAAGCACTCAAAAGCAAACAAGTTTGAAAAACCACCAAATAAAGCAAGAGAGAAAAGCAACACTCTCTCTCTCTCTCTCGAAGCCTATGATCTATACATTTTTCTCTCCCTTTGGCAACAAGTTACCAAAAAGTTCCTAGAAAATGCATAGTACTAGATCGACGCTCAGGCTTGATCTTCTGGTGGTAGTGGAGTCCGGATCACTCCAAGGACGAAGGCTTCTGTAGACGCTGGAGTTGGAGCTGAAGTAGATGCTGGAGCTGGTGGAACTGAGGCTGTAGCTGGTGCTGAGGTGGTGGCTCTTGTGTCAGCAATTGGCACGACAGACGACCTCGGACCTCGTGGCACTCTGGCAAAGGCATGAGTGGTAGTCCTGCCTCTCCTCTCCTGCATATCATCTTGGAGCTGCTCCACTGCAGTCTGAATCTCCGTTACCTTGACATCCAAGTCATAGAACTTTTGTTCCATGATTCTCTCTAGGCTTGCCTAGTTTTGAGTTAGGGTGGCTAGTCCTTGCTCAATCCGCGGGGTGAATGCAATCAGGTAACCAAGCTACTCTTGTTTGGTCTTCAAGAAATACTCAGATGCCTCCTCTTGAGTTGGCATCTTGGCAGCTTTCTCCTTCCTTGCCTTCTTCTTTGCGTATGCTTGGGCAGATGATGGCTCGTTCTCAGTCATGACAACTTGATTGTCCTCAAAATCTAGACGGATGGGCAGGTGTTCCTTGTCCAATAAATATATGTACGTGCCCATCTTGGAGTTAATGAGCTCCTGGATCTGAGGGGCATATCCGCAACTCCTCTTCTGATCTGCTGCAGTCCTTTTGATAGTTTCCACTATGAGGCTCATCACCTTGAACTTCTGAGGCACATCAAAAACATGTAGCAAGTTGATAGCATGGCCTCTGATCATCTTGTGATCTCCAGACTTGGGCAATAAGGTGTGCCTCAAGATCCAATTGATAGTTTGTAGCCCTGACAGAAGGTAATGTACATACCCAAATTTGAAGGTGTCAAGAGCTTCATTGGAAATTTCCTTGTACATATTGGACATAGAGTTATGGTCCATCTTCTTCTTGGCATATATGTCCAAGTCATCATCATGCTCCTCTGGGGCATTAATGATCTGTGCCCACTCAGCAACTGTGGATTGGTACCTTGTACCCTCAGACATCCATGTGATCCTCCCATCTGAATAAAAATGTGCTGCGGAGTAGAACTGCATTATAAGCTCCTCATTCCACTTTGTGAGCTTCTGCCCAACAAAGTCAGCTACTCCACAAGCTATGAAGCTGTCTTGCACTCCAGGATAGTGCTCCTCATTGTCCTTGATGTACTGCCAGTCAACCTATCTCATATCACAGACTATTGGCTTCTTATCAAGCAGCACTGTCTCATAGAAGTCCTGCTGTTCCTTAGTGTGGAATCTGTAGTCAACAGCAGTCCTCCTCCTTGAAGCATACGGGTCTGCTTCTCTCCACTTCCTCAGCCCTGAATCTCTCCTGAGCTTCATGTCCTCAGCCACAGGATGCGCACCGTTGTGGTCTGGGATCTTGGGCTTGAGCTTTCTCAGAACGTGCTCTTCATCCTCTTCTTCAGCAACAGTCTCAGGCATTGGGGCCTTGTTCTTCTCAGCTACAGGAATGCTCCTTGTATTCCTCTTTGGTTTTGGCTTGGAGGCAGCTTTGGGCTTAGATGCAGTAGCCCCTGATCTTATGGCATCACCCATCAGCTTGGGTGCCTTGGGTGCTGGTGCATCTACCTCTTCTTCCTCTTCCTCTTCCATGATGGAAGCCTTTCCTAGCACTCTGGCTACGGTCTTCTTGACCCTTTCCTTTCTTTTCTTTCCCTCAGCAGCAACTGGCTCTTTGGGTGCAGGCTTCTCAGTTGAAGCTCTTGCCTTTGACATGGGCTGCCTGCCTGCTGGCCTTTTGATTTTCAGCCCTGGCTTTGTGCCTTGAGCTGGCTCAACTCTCTTTGATGTGGCCTCTTCCTCTACCACATAATCTTCATCTTCGAAATCAGAAGTTCTCTTCTTCCTCTGTCTGGTGGCAGCTTTTGGTAAGTTGCTAGGGGTGCTCCTGCTGCCCTCATCTGAAGAGTTAGAGGGACTAGTGCCCTCACTCATGTGCACCTGCTGCTCTGACATGTTCTGGCTGTCACTTTGATCAAACATGCTGCAAACTCTGACTGCTGACCCTGTGAACAGTTTATAGATGAGGTAGAAAAGATGAGCATCACAAAATGCAGAGATTTTTGCAAAAGAATGATCCAAAAACTTAGTTTTAGTTTCCCACTGAAATCATCTCGGATCTACGGATTTTCAAACTCGGTGATACCGAAGCAGTTTTGGAACCTAAACTAGTGAACTCGGTAGGACCGAGTCACAGTTCGGTGGCACCGAGACTGCTAGGGTTTCACAGAGTTCCAAAATCGGTCACACCGATAAGTAATTCTCGGTCAGACCGAGTCTCACTTGTGCAATGGCATAAGCCAAATCGGTGGGACCGAGTTTTTCAACTCGGTGGGTCCAAGATGGTTTCGGCGGAAACCTAACCCTAAAATTTTCGAATCAAAGCTAATCTACGGGCGTATTGACTGGATAGGAGTGTTTCAATCGTGGCAAGAATCATGAAGAACACAATGTGCTAGGAATCGGACGGGGAATAGCACTGTGATCGAGTCCATACCCTAGTTCGGCGGAGACTCGCTACGGCGGCAACGGCGGGGCAGAATTCCCGTTGACGGCGACGGAGACCAGTGACTGGAGGCGGCTGGCGGCGAGAAGACGATCCGGAGACCACGTTGCCAGAGCAGGCTATCGCGCGGGCGAAGGGGTTCGGAGAAATTTCCAAATTTTGCCCGTGACTATATATAGCCCGACCCTATCGGTGTGACCGAGTGGAACAACTCGGTGGCACCGAGATTCATAACTGCAGGCAGTTACTGAAACTCGGTGTGGCTGAAATGTTCAAATCGGTTGCACCGAGATCGAAAACCTAGATCAACTTAATGATCTCGGTAGGACCGAAAGTGGGGTATCGGTCAGACCGAGAATCATAAAGAGGTTTTGGAAGTTTAAGTCTATGACGAATCGGGGACTCCGAGCGCTCCTCACACAGAGTGGTTCAAATCTGACTTGATCAAATTTTGTGATGCAGCATGAATAGAGTTTGAGACGAGAAAAGCATAGATAGCTAGAGGAGGTACTTAGGCATTCTTGTCCATCCACTTGGCAAAAGAAAATAAAACCAAACAATCAAAACAACAAGTGGATGTCCTCGAATGAGCAAAATATGCAACCAGCATGCTCACACAATAAGATGGCAAATGAAATATGTGGCAAGGCATGCACAATCAATTCTAGCATCTATCAAGCAATTTGCGATGACAAGGTCATCTATATATGAGTATATTGACTTAGGGGTCAAGTGAGAGCACTTGATCATAGGTCATACTCATCGTTTAAGCTCAAGTGGGGTTACCACTTTTACATAAAGCATTGTTGTGTTCACATCTTTAGAGTTGCTTTAGCTCAAGTCTTAGAGTAAAGCTCCCCCTAGATGTGATATCCCCCCTAAGAGGGATGAACTAACCTTGGGTTTTGTCGATGATGACTTCATGTAGATGTTGAAGATGTGGATGCTCAATGTTGATGTAGATCACTTGGAGCTATCCATTTGAGTGAATTGCACTTTCAATACCTACATGGGTTAGTCCCACAAGGAACAAACAAGGATATCCATAGACATAGAGTGATGCACACAAACGATGATGTCCATGAAAACTTTTAGGTTACCTTGTCCCTTGTCTTACCAACAAGAGGGTTTGTGACTCCTTGAACTAGTGCAAGATGTGGAAGTTGATTGCACTTGTTCTTGCCAAAATGATAAGAGTGAAGTATGTTGGCAGAGTCACCCTCAAGAACTCTCTAGTTCTTCTTCTTTTGGATCCACATCATCTTGATGGGAATCCTTGGAGTTGTAGTCGTACTTGATGAAGTGGAACTTGAAGTAGTCTTGGGAATCCACTTGACTAAGGTCTTAGGAGCTTCTTCAAATGCGTCAATTTCCTCTTGAAGCTTGTCCTTGCCTTTTTGCTTGTAGTCTTGTGGTGGAAGATCATCTTGAGCTTGTGTCCCCTTGAAAGAAGTATACTTCTCTTGTTGAGGAACAAACTTTGTCTTGGGGTATTGATCTTCTTCCCACTCAACTCCATTGGCATTGAACTTTCGTTCAAAACCAACACCTTGATTCTTCCGGTGCATTCCTTGCTTGCGCACGATTTCCTCGAATTGCTTACTCCCGGCAAGGCTTTTGTACACTCCTTTCTCTATAATTCCCTTCAATAAACTATTTTCTTGCTCAAGTGTAACTTGGCTAAGAGAATCATTAGTGGAATCAAGAGAACTACTAGAAGCAACAATATTGGATTTAGCATGATCATTGTTACTGCTAGAGGAAGAATCTTTCTTGTTCTTGTTACTAGACTTGACTTGAGGCATGTAAGTGGATAAGAGTAAACGCTTGGCAATGTAAGAAGAGCTTTTCTTGCGGAGATCATCATTGATTGCTTTTAAGAACTCATGCTCTTGCTCAAGATT
This sequence comes from Triticum aestivum, assembly GCF_018294505.1. NCBI lineage: Eukaryota > Viridiplantae > Streptophyta > Magnoliopsida > Poales > Poaceae > Triticum > Triticum aestivum. The sequence continues at coordinate 115,697,644 of NC_057803.1, forward strand.
GAGCTTTTCAAAGCGTAATTTCTCATGAGCTCTTAAAAGTTCTCGATGATCTTCGAAGATAGTTTCATGAGCTAACTTAAGAGTGTTTAGTTCTTTAGTTAGAGCCTCAATCTTCTCCTTATCATTGTCATTCGTTTTATCTTGATTAGCATGTTTAATTGACGTTTCATCATAGTATTCATCACTAGAGTTGTCAACAAGCAAATCATCACCTAACAAGTCATCTTCATCACTATTGAAATCAACATACTCGGGGTGTGTTACCTTAGGACCTTTGGCCATGAAGCATCTTCCAATTCCTTCATTTTTTGAGTCAAATATGTCGTAGGAGTTGGTTGACACAAGTGCTAGACCGGCAACACCTTCATCTTGAGTATCTTCAGAGTCGGAGTGATAACTTCTCTCGGAGTGGCTGTCGGAGTCGGAGCCGGATACCCATTCACCAACATGAGCTTGATGTCTTCGTCTTGTGTAGCTCCTTGATGATTTTTCCTTCCTTTCCGAATCCTTGCTTCTCCGTGAGTATCTTCGTTCATAACGATCATCTCTACTCCTCCTTTCTCTTGGTGGTGATTCTTTGCTTCTTATTTTTGGAGAATCTTCTCTTCTCTTGTAGGGAGCCATACACTCATTGGAATAGTGTCCGGGTCTTCCACAACTGTAGCAGTTTCGCTCTCGACTAGAAGATCTTTTGTCATTGTAGGACCTTGACTTGAAGCTTCTATCTTTGCTTCTACTCTTGTAGAACTTGTTGAAGTTCTTCACCATTAAGCTCAATTCTTCATTGAAGTCTTGTTTCTCACTTGATGATGTAGGGGCTTCACATGAGGCTTTATAGGCACCACTTGATTTGTTGTGAAGTTCCTCTTTATCCTTAAGTGACATCTCATGAGCAACAATTCTTCCAATCACCTCCGTTGGCTTGAGATCTTTGTAATTGGGCATCATTTGGATCAATGTGCACACGGTATCATATTTTCCATCCAAGGCTCTAAGAATCTTCTTGATGATGAATCTGTCGGTCATCTCTTCACTTCCTAAGCCGGCAATCTCATTTGTGATGAGAGCAAGCCTAGAGTACATTTCAGCGACACCTTCACCATCCTTCATATTGAACTTGTCAAGTTGGCTTTGAAGCACATCCAACTTGGATTCCCTGACGAAGTCGGTACCTTCGTGCATATCAATCAAAGTGTCCCAAATTTCCTTCGCATTCTCAAGACGGCTGATTTTGTTGAATTCTTCGGGGCACAATCCGTTGAAGAGAATATCACAAGCTTGAGCATTGTGTTGCAACATCTTCAACTCATCCGCGGTAGCTTCACGGTTTGGTTCTCTCCCATCAAAGAAGTCACCTTGCAAACCAACACACACAATAGCCCAAACGGCGGGGTTATGTCCAAGAATATGCATTTTCATTTTATGCTTCCAACTAGCAAAATTAGTACCATCAAAGTAGGGACCTCTACGGTGGTAATTTCCTTCGCTAGACACCATACTCTCCTAGGTTGTGAAACCAAGGCTATGACCACCAAAGCTATGGAGATCAAAGCAAATGGAGACCAAAGCTCTGATACCACTTGTAGGATTGAAGTATGTCTAGAGGGGGGTGATTAGACTACTTGACCAAATAAAAGCTTAACCTTTTCCCAATTTTAGTTCTTGGCAGATTTTAGCTATTTTAGGACAAGTCAAGCAATCATCACATAGTTCAAGCAAGCATGCAAAGAGTATATTGGCAGCGGAAAGTAAAGCATGCAACTTGCAAGAATGTAAAGGGAAGGGTTTGGAGAATTCAAACGCAATATGAGACACGGATGTTTTTCCCGTGGTTCGGATAGGTGGTGCTATCCTACATCCACGTTGATGGAGACTTCAACCCACAAAGGGTAACGGTTGCGAGAGTCCACACAGGGCTCCACCCACAAAGGGTAATGGTTGCGCGAGTCCACACAGGGCTCCACCCACGAAGGGTCCACGAAGAAGCAACCACCCACAAAGGGTCCACGAAGAAGCAACCTTGTCTATCCCACCATGGCCATCGCCCACACAGGACTTGCCTCACTAGCGGTAGATCTTCACGAAGTAGGTGATCTCCTTGCCCTTACAAACTTCTTGGTTCAACTCCACAATCTTGTCGGAGGCTTCCAAGTGACACCTAGCCTATCTAGGAGACACCACTCTCCAAGAAGTAACAAATGGTGTGTAGGTAATGAACTCCTTGCTCTTGTGCTTCAAATGATAGTCTCCCCAACACTCAACTCTCTCTCATAGGATTTGGATTTGGTGGAAAGAAGATTTGAGTGGAAAGCAACTTGGGAAGGCTAGAGATCAAGATTCATATGGTAGGAATGGAATATCTTGGTCTCAACACATGAGTAGGTGGTTCTCTCTCAGAACATACGAGTTGGAATGGTGTATGTGTTCTGATGGCTCTCTCACTGAATGCAAAGGAGGTGGAGGGGTATATATAGCCTACACACAAAATCCAACCGTTACACACAGTTTTCCAATCTCGATGGGACCGAATCAACAAACTCGGTCGGACCGAAAATGTAAACCTAGTGACCGTTAGAGATTTTCGGTGGGACTAACATGCAACTCGGTAGGACCGATATGGTTAGGGTTTGGGCATAACGTAATCTTGATGAGACCGATTACACAAACTCGGTGAGACCGAATTTGGTAATTAGCTAACCAGAGAGTTGGTCAGGCAAACTTGGTGGGACCGATTTGCTCTTTCGGTGAGACCGAAAAGTTACAAAGGGGAAACACTGAATTTACATTGCAATCTCGGTGGGACCGATTCACTCTTTCGATGAGACCAAAAAGTTACAAAAGGGAAACAGAGAGTTTGCAATCCCATCTCGGTGAGACCGAGATCCCTATCGGTAGAACCGAATTGCTAGGGTTTGGCAGTGGCTAATGACAAGTGAAACTCAGTGGCGCCGGATAGGAAGAATCGGTAGGACCGAGTTTGGCTTAGGGTTTAGGTCATATGTGGATATGGGAAAGTAGTTGAGGGTTTTTGGAGCATATCACTAAGCACATGAAGCAAGAGGCTCATTAAGCAACACCTCATCCCTCCTTGATAGTATTGGCTTTTCCTAAAGACTCAATGTGATCTTGGATCACTAAAATATAAAATGAAGAGTCTTGAGCTTTTGAGCTTGAGCCAATCCTTTTTCCTTAGCATTTTGAGGGTTCCACTTTCACATCCATGCCATGCCAATCATTGAGCTTTCCTGAAATAATCATCTTGGAATAGCATTAGCTCAATGAGCTATATGTTGTTATGAATTACCAAAACCACCTAGGGATAGTTGCACTTTCACTTACGAGTAATAAAGTAGCAGTTCTCAAGTATCAAGTTAGAAGATCAGTCGGAAATCAACTAACCTGGACGTTGGCTCGGAGAGCTGCACTGGCGTCATAGGCGGCTTGGCTGGTCTCATGCACCATCTTCATCCGTTCCATCATAAGGCATGCTTGGAGTATCGCTTCTTTAGCAGCACTCACCTAATCCTCCGGGACATGATGGGTGACGAACAACAGAGACGGTGGAATAGTCGCAGCAATCTGAGGGTCTGAAGTATGGAATTGAACATATGAAGCAGGATCTTGGGAAGTCAACGCTGATGGACGTTCAGTAGACACAGGATCGGCAAAAGTGACAGAGGCCCAATGAGGTCTCCAGTCTGCTGGATCACCGGTTCGAGTACTCATGTCGTCTGAGTTGTCTTGCCGGTCGACGCCTTCCTGCCCGAGCTCCTGCCTCTCCTTCCCATAGGCCTCAATGGCACATCTTCATCGTCGTTTGGAAGTTTAATCACATGTTACGGCGCTGCAAAAGATTCGACCGTAATATATCAGTCGACGTGCAAATCAATTGATAAATTGGAGGCAAGATGGCAGAGTCACACCTGCTTTGGAGGTGGCCGCATCTTCCATTTCCGCATCATCCTCATTCATGTAAATATCCACGTAAGTCCCAGAAGTAGCAACACTGCAAGTTCCCGAACTCCCTCGGTCAAGCAAGAAAGCAAGTCAACGACTACTTAAGAAGTTCTTGAATAAAAAGAGAAAACAAAACGCTTACCCGGAGGCGATGGGAACGTCAATCTTGATCTTAGGTAGGGTCTTCCGAGGCTTGGGAGCCGCAATCTTGGGTTGCTTCGGTGCCTTCTCAGTCGAAACGGGGGAGGAAGTCCGAGTGTGCTTTAAGGTCTGCGCGACTGCCTTGCCACAGATACTCATGGGGTCATGGGTCTGCTTGGAACGCCTTTCAGTGCGGGGTGGGGAGTCGACCTCCTCGCCGTCGCTTGAGTCCTCACTCTCCTCCTCGTCCTCGTCATTGGATTTCCAGTCACCACTTTCGCCTCCACTCGCCTCTCCTTCCTGGTCCTGCTCTCCATTGGGCATCGAGTACGTATCAGTGTAAATTTGCAAGGCAAAGAATAACATAGACATCAGTCAGACACGAAGACAGTTGCAAATCAGAATGAAGAAACACTCAACAGTAAAGGACAGACCTTTTCAGGTTCATGGCCAACGCAGAATGGTTGGACTCTTCTGGACCCCCGGGGGTTATCTTTGTTTCCAGTGATGCCCTGCAACCACTGCTCCACTGTCTCCTCGGTAACCTCCTCCGGGTGGATCCGAGGGGTGTCCTCAATGCCCGAGCACATCCACATAGGATGATCGCGGGCCTCGAGTGGCTGGACGCGTCGACTGAGAAACACTTTCAGCAAGTCCATACCAGTCGCGCCGTCTTGGACTAATTGGACTACTCGCTCCATCAGCATGTTCACCTCTGCTTTCTCTGCTGGAGTTACTTTCAAAGAAGTGGGCTGCTGGACTCACTCCATGGAGAAGGGAGGGAGACCGGTCGACTGGCCAGGAGTCGGTTGGTGCTTGCAGTAGAACCAGGTCGACTGCCACCCTCTAATTGACTCGGGAAGAATCACAGCTGGAAAAGTACTTTTGCTTCTCATCTGAATACCTAGACCTCCACACATCTAGATCACATGCATCCTCTCATCACTTGGATTAGCCTTTTTCACAGACTGAGAGCGACATGTAAAGATGTGTTTGAAGAGACCCCAATGCGATCGACAGCCCAGGAAATTTTCACACATGGAAACGAATGCAGCGAGGTACGTGATGGTGTTGGGGGTAAAGTGGTGAAGTTGGGCTCCAAAAAAGTTCAGAAAACCCCAGAAGAAAGGATGAGGGGGCAAAGAGAAACCACGGTCAACATGGGTCGCGAGGAGGACGCACTCACCGTCCTACGGCTGCAGCTCGGTCTTGTTGCGAGGCAGCCTCCAAGATTCGTGGGCAATCAAGCCCCCTGCGACCAGACCTTCCACATCCTCCAGCTGAATCATGGACCGAATCCAGTCGCCCTGGATCCAGCTGGGCGGCAGGCCAAACCTCGAGGAAGACTCCCCCCCCCAAGCCCCGACTCGTCTTCTTACCCTTTGGCTTCCCCGTCGTCGTCGCCTTCTTGGCACGCTCGAGGGTCGCCATCTTGTCCTTCCTCATCGCCGTGGGCTACTCACGGATGGTGCAGGGGCGTCGAGAGCGACAGAGGACGAGGTGGAGAAACTTAGGAAGGAGAAGGAGAATGGGATGCGTTGTGCAGACGCACCGGCTGCGGAGCCTTTTATTTGCCCGCTTCCGAGTGGCTGACATGCGGGCCCGAGAGATCCTGTCAAATCCCGCAACAGCTTCGCGCTCGGTACGTGGCAAAAAAGGTGATGCGGAGATCGAGGTGCCCCTACCTAATCCGTCTCGTTTACTGCGGCACTCTCCGCCCCGCACGCTTCCCCAAATTTCGAATCCTGTGAGATCTGGGAATGGCAGCGCAACCAGTCACGCCCAAGATTTCATACCCCTCAAACACTCAAAGCATACCAGGATAATTTTACTTGACAAAATTCTGAATGGATCAAGGCGATTGAAAATAAAGTTGAAGGTCTAGCATGGTTCACCAACACAAATAAGATGCCCCCGAAGCATGAGAACTGGGTCGGAACCATCTTAAACCTCTTCTCCCCTCGGACCTTGATCCATTCGGGGGCTAATGACGAGGACATGTACCTAGTGTAGGGTAATAGGCCTGACCTAGACGCCCTCCCCAAGGTCACTACCCTAAGATCAACAGCATTCAAAGCACAGCAGTTTCCACTAACTGGAATCACCTCAGAGTGCAACCCACTCGATCAACAACTCCACTTGGATAACCCAATTCCATTCGACCAGTATATCATCACTCGACCGAACAAGAAACAACTCGGAGTATAGAAGATCTAAAGTCACTCTGGATGGCAACGGTCAGGTGTTCACTCTGTAGTGTTAATGATCATTTATATGTCTTTATTGATGGCGTTACCAGTAACGCCTCACCTTTATGTACATTGAACTCCTTGTAATGTGGGCTGGCTGGGGTCTTGGCGCACTCTATATAAGCCACCCCCCTCCACTAAGACAAGGGTTTGCACCCCCTGTAACTTCACGCATAATCTAGTTGACTGCCTCAGGACACCGAGACGTAGGGCTATTACTTCCTCCGAGAAGGGCCTGAACTCGTAAGCCTTGCATGCACAACCTCATCGTAGCTAGGATCTTGCCTCATCTTACGTAACCCCTAATCTACTATCAAACTTAGAACCACGACAGTAGTACCACACGTCGCGAGCTGAGTAAGTGAATAACGGTTGGATTTGTCCTATCACTATAAAAGGGGAGTCTTCTTATCTGAGTTGACCGCCTCTTCCATCCCCAAGCTCCATTTTCACTCGATCTCTCTCCTTAGCCAATCGAACTTGTTGATTTTCTAGGGATTGGTTGAGAAGGCCTCGATCTACACTTCCACCAAGAGAAATTTGATTCCCCCACTAATCCCTTGCGGATCTTGTTACTCTTGGGTGTTTGAGAACCCTAGATGGTTGAGGTCACCGCGGAGCCATATTCCATTGTGATGAAGCTTCGTGGTGTCGTTGGGAGACTCCAATTAAGTTGTGGACATTGCCCCAACCTTGTTTGTAAAGGTCCGGTCGCCGCCTCCAAGGGCACCAATAGTGGAATCACGGCATCTTGCATCGTGTGAGGGCGTGAGGAGAATACGGTGGCCCTAGTGGCTTCTTGGGGAGCATTGTGCCTCCACACCGCTCCAACGGAGACGTACTTCCTCTCAAAGGGAAGGAACTTCGGTAACACATCCTCGTCTTCACCGGCTCCACTCTTGGTTATCTCGTACCTTTACTTGCGCAAGCTTATATTGTGTTGCTTCCCTTGTTTGCTCGTGTGCTTGTTGTTGTTGCATCGTATAGGTTGCTCATCTAGTTGCATATCTAGACAACCTACTTTGATGCAAAGTTTAAATTGGTAAAGTAAAGCTAAAAATTGTTAGTTGCCTATTCACCCCCTCTAGTCAACTATATTGATCCTTTCAGCTACCTTACTGCACCTTTGTTACAATTGGCACTTGCTGCTCGTTACAAATTACCTTTCTATCAAACTATCTGTTACCAATAATTTTAGTGCTTGCAGAGAATATCTTGCTAAAAACCTCTTGTCATTTCCTTTTGCTCCTCATTGGGTTCGACACCCTTACTTACTGAAAGGACTACAATTGATCCCCTATACTTGTGGGTCATCATACACCAAAAGAGGGAGATTGCTAACGGCTAGAATTCAGAGCTTGAAAAAGCTACAGTAGAGATAGCTATTCTCCAGAGCTCCAAATGACCTGAAATTTTACAGAGATTTATTTTGGAATATATAAAAATATTGCAAGAAAGAAGTAATGGAGAAGAGCCTTTATGGGCCCACAAGGAAGGGAACACACCCTACCCCCAGGGCACGCCTAGGTGCCTTGTGGGGCCATAGAGGTCAACCGATGCCCATCTTCTGCTATATAAAGGCATTTTCCCTAGAAAAAAATAAGAGAACACTTTTGGGAGGAAGCGTCGCCGCCCTTGAGCCGGAACCTGGGAAGGAGCACTTTTGCTCTCCTGTGGAGCGATTCCGTCGGAGAAACTTCCCTCCAGGAGGGGAAATCAAAGACATGGTCATCACCAACGCTCCTCTTGTCGTGGGAGGACTCACCTCCATCAACATCTTCACCAACAACATCTCATCTTCAAACCCTAGTTCTTCCCTTGTTTTCAATCTTTGTTCAAACCTTAGATTGGTACCTGGGGGTGCTAGTTGTGTTGATTACATCTTGTAGTTGATGCTAGTTGGTTTACTTGGTGGAATATCATATGCCCAGACTTTTATTTACATATTTAGCTCCTCTGACCATGCACATAAACATGCTATGTGAGTAGTTTCATTTGTTCTTGAGGGCATGGCAGAAGTCTTGTTATAAGTAATCATGTGAAGTTGGTATTCATTTAATGTTTTGATGATGTGTTATGTTGTTCTTCCTCTATTGGTGTCGTGTGAACACCGACTACATGACACTTCACCATGTTTGGTCCTAGGGGAAGGCATTTCAGGATTAGTGAGTAGATGATTGGTGAGCCACTTCGATAAAGTTGTCATACTAGGTGGCACTGTTCATACCTAGATGGTTGGCCTTCGAGGCTAAGATATCCAATCTCTTCGGGCAGGGTACAAGCTCAGCTGAGCCTCGGTTGGCATCGCTCCTTTGGAGGAGTGGTTCGAGAATTACAAAGGGGAACTCGTCTGTCGAGCCGAGGACTCCAGATCCGAGGTGGCTTTCGTTAAGAAGTCGTCCTCGGCGTAGAAGACCAGTTCAGGGGCTACTGACGGTGTCCTAGATTAGGGGGTGCTAACCTAGTCGGCCCATGCTCCTCGGGTTGGGCCGATGGGCCCTCATTCGTACTCAAGATGGACTCCGGAGGCAGAATGCTGGAGGCATGATCGAGACTACCTCCATGGAAGACTTGTCGTATACTCCAAGATTTCTCATGCCGCCTTATGCCTAGATACCGACCTTGTAACCCTACATACCCTACCTTGTGTGTGTATAAGCCATGGGGTTTAGCCCGTAGAGGGGACATCAACGCAATATCATTCACCTAGCCCTGGAGTTAGACCACATCTTACGATCTCGAGGTAGATCAACTTTGCACTTGATACATCCCCATTAATATAAACAAGAGCAGGATGTAGGGTTTTACCTCCATCAAGAGGGCCCGAAACTGGGTAAAATGTCGCCTCTCTGTTCCTGTTACCATCCATCCGAGATCCACAGCTCGGGACCCCCTACCCCGAGGTCTACCAATTTTTACGCTGACACCTAGTTTATGAGCTATTCCGTAAGGGGCTAATTTGGATCCTTTTGTTTAATGCTACAGTTAGATTTATCTTAGTTCTTCTCTTGTATTTGCATATGCTTGTGAGATGGGGTAATCAAATGTAGGTTGTTTGTTCAAGTAAGAACAGCGCCTTAGCACCGGTCCACCCACGTAACAATTTATCAAAGTAATGAACATGCATCAATGTAACATGTGAACGTAACTAGATGAATTCGCATGTGTCCTCGGGAACGCTTGATCACTCTAGGAAGTACTTCCGAATTGTCTTTAGAAATATTAATGATTGGGCCACCTTGCTGCACCTTGTTATTTTTGCTACTTGTTACTTGTTACAATTATCTTGCTATCAAATTATCTGTTACTATTAACTTACAGCACTTGCAGCGAATACCTTGCTAAAAACTGCTTATCAATTCATTCTGCTCCTCGCTAGGTCAGACACTCTTACTTATTGCAAGGACTACGATTGATCCCCTATACTTGTGGGTCATCAGCCTCCCATGCAGCCACCTGGCAGACCCATCGCGCCTGGCGGATCGAGCACGGCATGCCGGCCAGCTCGCACGAGGTCTCTGACGACGACCCTAGGGCTCGACGACGATACGACGCCTGACCCGCACCGGTGCATGCCGGCTTGACCATAGAGTAGGCACAGGAGCACTACAATGTTGCCATGGCGGAGGAGGAGGAGCCTGCGCCGGCTCCTATGTCGGCGTTCCGACAGGCGTAGGAGGAGCAAAGGTACAACATGTTCCTCCTACAGCAGCACCGGCTGGCGAAGAGCCAAATCTACGGCTAACACGCAAGCGTGGCGGTCGTGGCTGCCACGGCTGCGGCAAACCCGAACTTCGTTACGGAGTAGCGGGCGTTCTGCGAGACCGCACACGCGATGGCGGTGCTAGCGGTCGAGAACTCAAACGTCGTCGTCCAACTTTCGAGGGCGCATGTGGCAGGTCGACAGTAACGGGCCATCCACGTCCATCATCGACCTCATGTCCACCGACGCCAGCGACGAACTGGTTGCGGACTCCTCCGAGGATGTGTAGGACATGGGAGGCGGCAGGGCATTGTGTCCCAAGTGGGCCGGTATGTCTCCCATGTTCACTTCACGGGTCTTGAATCCCGCCGCCGTTCATGTAGATGGTAGGTGGAGGACGTGGTTGTCGATGCGGAATACAAAGAAAGTGAACGAGGGCACCGCCGTAGGATAGGTTAAGGGTCCGGCTGCTTTTTTATGAAAAAAGTTTGAAATATAATGAATTTCGACAGGTTTATATAAAAATCCACCGTGTTTGTATAATTTTGTCTGCTTAGTTGAAACTTAATTTGAAATGTATGTTGAATTCATGTCCGTAGACTGGTCCCTGCCCGCAGATGGATACGAGAGCAAATTTACAAGTGAGCGTTGGAGCTGCCGCTCTCCCCAAACAAGAATTCCAATTTCGAAAAGCTTGAAGAAAAAAATGTGCCACTTGTCCCATGGTCATCCGACCTGAGAGTATTATACTCCTTCCTAGTAACCACGTTCCTACACGCATCCCCGATGTAACAGCTCACTTGATCAACTCTTTTTGTTTTTTCCATTTCTGCGGGTCACCAACTCTGTTTTGTGTTGGTTGTTAGAGAGACGGCGACATGGCGTCCCACAACGTGGAGCCGTGCACTCCGGAAAGACCAAGCCAACATTCATCAACTCGATCACCAACGCAAGCAATCGAACACGAACTCATTATTAGGCGACCACATCTCCAAAGAAAACAGGAGCGCGCACGTACGCGATCCAGTACCTAATATTCAAGTACGCCGTGGAGGGACCGGGTCAAGGGAAACGGGCTGGACCGGCACCGCGTAACCCGTCCCTCTCCGCCACGCTCATCCCCACCTCCACCTCCAGCCGTTGGTTCGCTCCTTCCCTCCCCAAAGCGATCGGGTCAACCCGGGGGCGCTGCATGCAGCTGTAGCACACAGCTGGCCCTCGAATGCGATGCATGCTTCCGTCGCCGCGCCGACGCGTACCGTATCGACGGCGACGGCGATGCCAATCATGCCTCTACTTGCAACATTATCCTGCCGTGTGGTAGATGGATGCCCACCCCGTGCATCCCCCTTTCTGTCTCCTACGTACACGAACACGATGACAGCGTCCCTACACCTGCGTGTACAGGAGTACAGGAACATACCATCTTGATCGCCTTGATGATGATCTTCTAATCCGCAGTGACGCCGCCATCGTACGAGATCAAGTTGTTCACACTGTACTAGTGTCTCACACTTGCGCTGGAGTATACGTTTTCCCTTGCAAAGTCCAGAGATGAGACTGAATGTTGGCCATCTCAGCAGGAGTGCTGTCCAGTAAGCGCCCGAGACGCGTACATACACCACCGGCCGGGAAAAGAAAAGGAATGTACGAATTGCGCCCGGTCGTGGTGGCGCGCACGACGGTGGTACGAAAACGACGGCTGCTCCGGTCGCGTGCGGTGGTCGACGGAGGTGGTTGGAGACTTCCTCGGCCCTTTCCTTCCCACCGAGCCGAGCCACAGCACAATGGTCGAGGGAACAAATCGTTCCCCTTTACGTTCCTAAACAAAGGGCCACACGATTCACACGACAAAATGCGTGGATTTTCCTCGCAGTCGTTTTCATCTGCGAGTGTGTCACCGTGGGATTTGACATGTCCCGGGAGGCCACAACAGAAAAGGTGCCTGCTGCTCTCGTCGAACCTTTTCTCTGGCCTCAGTGTTGGTACTACAGTACAGTAATTCCTAGTGCCACGGAACATGACAATAAGAACCCAGTTGTTGACACTTGACAGTAAAAGAGCCTAGGAGGCACCCGGTCCGTTCATCACACGTCGCAAAAAACTTTCGCCTTGTCTTTGTTTAACAATATACATGTTGACGTTTCTTCAGAGAGGATCACACGAGAAATTTACCGAATCGAATATATGCCAGACAATCTGTAAACCAAGAAAATGACGGCATTAGAAAGCTCCTGAATTCCCCCGCAAACAAGGAAAAAGCTCCCGATAATATATGAAATTCAAGCCTATCTCTCCACCTGAGATGAGATCCTGAGAAAATGACACCGCAATACGCAGTGCTCCCCAGCTAATCAAATACCCCCACCACATCCAAGAGCTCGTCAAAACCAAGCATCGATTCACTGTCCTTCCTGTGGGTATTAGCAGCAGTCGCTAACTCCCTCTGCTCATCTCGTTTCAAGCAACAAGTGTCAACTCTCAACACCACCTCTACAAAAGCAATCGTGCACTCTGGTGATGCTCTCTGGTTTGTGCCGCCATCCCTGTCGATGAAGACCTCCGTGGCCTCCTTCTAGTGCCCCGTGCCGATCGCCGATGCTTTGGCCGGAATTCTTGCACCATGCCGCCGGTTCCTGACATGCTCGTGCGGCTCCTCGTCGCGTCCGTGCTGCTCGGCGCAGCCAGTGGCGCGTTTACCCCCGCGGACACCTACCTCGTCCTCTGCGGCACGTCGGCGAGCGCCACCGTTGCCGCGGGACGGACGTTCGTCGGGGACGCCCGTCTGCCCGCCAAGTCGCTGGCCGCGCCGCAGAGCGTCGAGGCCAACACGTCGCTGACCGCGGTCGTCCCGTCCGGCGAGTCGCAGCTTTACCGGTCCGCGCGCGTCTTCACCGCGCCGGCTTCCTACACGTTCGCCGTCAAGCAGCCCGGCCGGCACTTCGTGCGCCTCCACTTCTTCCCCTTCCCGTACCGGTCCTACGACATGGCCGCGGACGCCGCGTTCAACGTGTCCGTGCAGGGCGCGGTGCTCGTCAACGGGTACGCGCCCAAGAACGGCACGGCGGAGCTCAGGGAGTTCTCGCTGAACGTCACCGGTGCCACGCTGGTGATCGCCTTCGCGCCGACGGGGAAGCTCGCGTTCGTGAACGCCATCGAGGTCGTGTCGGTCCCCGACGAGCTCATCGCCGACACGGCCAGGATGGTGGGCGGGGCCGTCCAGTACACCGGGCTGTCGACGCAGGCGCTGGAGACGATCCACCGGATCAACATGGGCGTCCCCAAGATCACGCCCGGCAACGACACGCTGGGGAGGACGTGGCTGCCGGACCAGAGCTTCCAGCTCAACACCAACCTAGCGCAGCATAAAGACGCCAAGCCCTTGACGATCAAATACGACGAGAAGTCGGCGCTCTCCTCCGCGTACACGGCGCCGGCGGAGGTCTACGCGACGGCGACGAGGCTGAGCACGGCGGGCGAGACCAGCACCATCAACGTGCAGTTCAACATCAGCTGGAGGTTCGACGCCCCGGCCGGGTCGGATTACCTGCTCCGGTTCCACTGGTGCGACATCGTCAGCAAGGCGGCCATGGGAATGGCCTTCAACGTCTACGTCGGCGGGTCGGTGGTGCTCGAAAACTACGAGATTTCGCGTGACACGTTCAACCGGCTGTCCATACCGGTGTACAAGGACTTCCTCCTGGGCGCCAAGGACGCCAAGGGCGCCATCACCGTGAGCATCGGGTCGTCGACCGAGGACAACGCGTTGCCCGACGGCTTCCTCAACGGCCTCGAGATCATGAGGGTAGTCGGGAGCGCCGGCGCCGGCGCTCCCGCCGCGTCCGCGCGCAGTTCAAAGGTCAAAATCGGGATCATCGCCGGCTCGGCCGTCTGCGGGGCCACGCTGGTGATGGTGCTCGGGTTCATCGCCTTCAGGACGCTGCGCGGGAGGGAGCCGGAGAAGAAGCAGCCGTCCGACACCTGGTCGCCCTTCTCGGCGAGCGCGCTGGGCTCTCGCTCGCGCTCCCGGAGCTTCTCCAAGAGCAACGGGAACACCGTCCTGCTCGGGCAGAACGGCGCCGGCGCCGGGTACAGGATCCCGTTCGCGGCGCTCCAGGAGGCGACCGACGGGTTCGACGAGGCGATGGTCATCGGCGAGGGCGGGTTCGGGAAGGTGTACAAGGGCACGATGCGCGACGAGACGCTGGTGGCCGTGAAGCGCGGCAACCGGCGGACGCAGCAGGGGCTGCACGAGTTCCACACGGAGATCGAGATGCTGTCCCGGCTGCGCCACCGCCACCTGGTCTCGCTCATCGGCTACTGCGACGAGCGCGGGGAGATGATCCTGGTGTACGAGTACATGGCCATGGGCACGCTGCGGAGCCACCTGTACGGCGCCGGCCTCCCGCCGCTGTCGTGGGAGCAGAGGCTCGAGGCCTGCATCGGCGCCGCGCGGGGGCTGCACTACCTCCACACCGGCTCCGCCAAGGCGATCATCCACCGGGACGTCAAGTCGGCCAACATCCTCCTGGACGAGAGCTTCATGGCCAAGGTGGCCGACTTCGGGCTGTCCAAGAACGGGCCGGAGCTGGACAAGACGCACGTGAGCACCAAGGTGAAGGGCAGCTTCGGGTACCTGGACCCGGAGTACTTCCGGCGGCAGATGCTGACGGAGAAGTCGGACGTCTACTCCTTCGGCGTGGTCCTGCTGGAGGTGCTGTGCGCCCGCACGGTCATCGACCCGACGCTGCCCCGGGAGATGGTGAGCCTGGCCGAGTGGGCGACGCCGTGTCTCAGGAACGGTCGGCTCGACCAGATCGTCGACCAGAGGATCGCCGGGACGATACGGCCGGGGTCGCTCAAGAAGCTCGCGGACACGGCCGAGAAGTGCCTCGCCGAGTACGGGGTGGAGCGGCCCACCATGGGGGACGTGCTCTGGTGCCTCGAGTTCGCGCTGCAGCTGCAGGTGGGGTCGTCAGACGGCTCGGACGTCGACACCATGTTGCCGCCGGCGCCGCCTGTGCCCGTGAAAACGCCAGAGGTTCAGCGTAGCCTGTCCGCCGCTACCATGGCGACCGACGCTGCTGCCATGACCACCAACTTGGGTGATCTAGACGGAATGTCCCTGAGCGGAGTATTCTCGAAGATGATCAAGAGCGACGAGGTCAGGTGAAGCCAAAAGATGCTTCGTCGACGTTGTACAAGCTGAAGCACATGTATATGTCAATTTTGTGTTTATAGCATGTAGTACATGACAAACGATGTACAAACTTTCACGTAGAAGAAAGTTATATCAGGTAGTGATGTATAACGTACCAATAAGGAGGAACAGATTCTCCTGATTTCACAAAAGTAACCTCACCATGGATATGTATATGATCGGCAGAGAGGCAGCGGCTTATACTCCAGGATGAGTATAAGCAGAATCGCCATGTGAACAAGGCCGAGACAAAAATACATAAACCAGGAGGTGTCACTGCATTCAGGGCAGAATATTTCATGGATATAAGTGAAGATTACTGCAGTAAATGGGCAAGAAATCATGCTGTATCTCCAGCACATTCATAACACCAATTTTTGTTACAAACGAATAAATGAGTCTGTTAAACTCGAGGCATGATTATGAGTTCTATAGAGTACCCTAACTTCCTTCATGCTCAACAAAGAGCAGTGCCCTCGGATCTCGAGAAAAATAATGGGGTCTCACCAGACGTCTACTCCCCCGTGGCCATCTAATACTCAATCACTACCCTCTACTCTTCCTTCCGCTTTCCTAATTGCTTTCTGGCCCGAGCTGTCAAGCACCGTCCCACAAACTTGAGAACCTCGTCGATGAGAACCACTGGGAATGCAACTGCTACGACCAAAAGCCATTCATTGAAACTGAGGGGCACAATCCCGAAGATTTGGGTAAGGAAAGGCACGTAGAGGATCAAGAAATGAAGCCCAAAAGACACCGACATTGCCAGAAGAAGCCAGGGGTTCACCCATGGAGGCATGCTCAGAAGGCTGCCATCCTCAGACAGGGCATTCAGTGAGTTGAACATCTCAATGGACACCAAGACAGAAAGGGAGAGGGTTGTTGCTTTTATTTTGCCGCCCTGGAAGTAATCGCAAGGGTTCTCATCAAAGTTGAATGTCCTTGCCCCTGCTGTGAATGATGACACATTGAAACCCTCCCATGAGGGGCACTGGCCCCAGTTTGAGAGCTGGGAGTATGAAACAAGAGTGTGACCATCACTAGCCAGATCAATTCCCAGGAAAGAGCCATGGGTGTACCAGATGATAAAGATTCCAACCGTTGCAATCCCAACATACAGCCCAATAACCTACACACATGTTCATAAATTTCAAACAGAAGTACAACTGCATCCATTCATAAATTAATATTCTATGCAAGTGCACAAATCAATAGGGCTAGAAGAGCCATAATGATGTGCCAAAAGACCACATCATGTGGAAGCTATGCTGGGAAAAATCATTTTCGTAAGTCCTCAATGTATACAACTTTATTACTATTGGACCTTTTGAGTAAGATTGAAGAACTTATGAGAATTGACAGTTTTCGCATGGAAGATACAAGACATATATGGGACACTCTAGAGAAGCATCTCCCAGTTGATTTAATTAAGAATGAACTCTCGTTTTAATGTCTGGATATAAATACTAACGAAATGCTTGTTGTGGAAGTGCTGACTCTTTATAAGGTGTTTAAAACTGTATATACCATAATTACTATTGCCGAAAAGCTACGTAGAACACAGTAAATTAATTCACTGTGAGGGCTTCAAAGCAATTGATTTAAGATGAGGATACTTGAGGAAGTGCACAATATACAGGAAAACATACCATGTAGCGGAACAGGATCCAAGGAGTGATTAATGAATCATCACTTCTTCTAGGAGGTTTCTTCATGATATCCTTATCTGGTGGATTGAATCCCAAAGCTGTTGCAGGAGGGCCATCCGTAACAAGATTGACCCACAGAAGTTGTACTGGAATGAGGCCTTCTGGGATACCTAAAGCCGACGTGAGGAATATGGACGCAACTTCTCCAATGTTCGAAGATATCATATATCTGCAGTGCCACATGGATCATATGAACTTGTTGCATTTGTTTTTTATGTTTCAAGTAATTAGCAAACGAAATGGTTAAAACATAGCTAGCAAAAAAGATGTACCTTATAAAAGCCTTCATGTTGTTGTAAATGGACCTTCCTTCACCAACAGCTGAGACAATTGTACTGAAGTTATCATCTGCAAGCACCATATCTGAAGCTTCTTTTGCAACCTAACACATCATAAGGAGAAAGGGAAAAGGTCACAAGTCCACTCTGCGCATGTGAGAACGGCTAACAAAAACACGCCTTTAGGAACTCAGAAAAAATGTGTTCCAACTTCCAAAACTTTGGCCAGGCAGACAAGTGAAACAGATTTTTCACCATTATGTCGTCTTTGTTGTTTTCATCTCTGCTCATGCCCGCAATGCATGAATACGTGTCGATTTATACCTTTCATTAAGTTAGGGTTCTATCCACACCATGTTAACAAACATAGCATGCATTCACAGAAGGTCATCATGAGTAACACATTTCACAAAAAGGATACAGTAGAGGCAGGACAGGGAGCACCATTAAATCAAAACAGAAAGGTGAATGAAAAAGCAATGAAAATCTAATGAAGGCAATAGGAATCATATCATTATCGCAGACTTATTTTGTGTATCTTGAGTGTTACTAACATGGATTATTCAGCAGTAAAGTAGCCTTAGGGGTTGATGAGTAACAGATCATTGTGATGTTGCAGCAAACATTACATAAAACAACTATAGCAAACGCTAAACAATAATGATAATAATAATAATTGCAAGTAGAAGCACCTTAAGTGATAGAAGACAATCAGACACTAACAAAATGGATTCAATTGCACATGTAAAGTGATTAGGTGCAGCCTAAAACCGTACTCTTGAGATGTCAGAAGGTGACATTTTTCTATGGAAATAACCAAATAAGCTAACAATGAATTACACAAAATAGGAATGGATCTTAAAAATAGAACTAAAAAGAACGACTGATTTAAAGAAGAGAAAGAAGGCAGACCTCAGTCCCTGTAATGCCCATCGCGATTCCAATATCAGCTAATTTCAGAGCCGGTGCATCATTCACTCCATCACCAGTCATTGCAACAACTTCACCATCTTCTTTGAGCAGCCTAACAATTTCCTGCTTATGTTTTGGCTCTGCTCTTGAGAAGAGAAGGCCACCTGTTTGCCTCAAAATCTTCTTTCTATCAGGAAGAGCCATAAATTCCTTCCCTGCAAAGCTCTTTGAGCTAATGTTTTCACTGGGACCAAAAACCCCAATCTCACGGCATATTGCCTCAGCTGTTTCTTTGTTATCACCTGTTATCACCATAACACGTATACCAGCAGCCCTGCAATCTTCAATTGCTTTGTGGACTTCTTCTCGTGGAGGATCCTGTGGTAGTATAGTAATAATGATGTTAAAGACACATGCAGTTTCCGAATTAGGACCGCATATTTATTTACAGAGTTTCCATGGAGTGAGAAGGTCTCACCCTCAGACCAACAAAACCACAGAATATCAGACTACTCTCTATGGAAGAGTAGTATGCAGGATCAAGTAGATATTTGTGAGCGGGATGCTCTTCTCCATCATATGTTGCAAAGTCTGCCAGATCTTCCTTGTATGCAAAGCCCAAACAGCGCAATGCACTGCCAGACATTTCACGAAGTGTTGACAATACGAGTGCCTTGGCACCCTCATCCAAGAGCACGACGGATCCATCGAGCAACTGAATATAGGCACTTCTCTCTAGCAAATTTTCTACTGCTCCCTGCAAGAGTATACTTTTACCATAAATATTCGTAGGAGAGAAAATGACATGACCAGAAACATTGGAAGCAGCAATATGACATGAATACATGGTACTTGCTACTCACAGAAGCAAATAAGAAACTCAATGCCACATTGTAGCTGAATCTATAACCAACTGACTGAAAGAAAGTAAATATGCATTGATAACTAGTTAAAGAGAATTAACATTTGCCGATATGGCAAAGATGAGCCCTAGTTTCAAGAGAAAAGGAAGGCACAAAAACTGGTACGGTGGACAATGACAATATATGGTATGTTATTTCCAGCGTTACAAAGAATAAAATGTTAGTAAGCCAAATTCCAGAAAAATAACATTTGTACACACTAGACAACTTGAAATACAGAAGTGCAACATATGATAATCCACAACAGAACTAAGCGATATGAATTATTCCAAATACCTTCACAAGCAGCAAATTCTTTCCAGTCTCTGCTTTTTTCACAATAACTCCCATTGATTTTCTAGTGCGATCAAATTCCAGAGTCCCTACTCTTTTAGCATCGTTGTTCCACCATTGACAGCACCCTTCAAACAACATAGATACACAAATTATGTCAGATATTTTCTGTCTACATAAAAAGCTAATAATGCAATCAGACTATATAATTTTACAAAAGAAATCAACATACTTAGCAAATCGGATGAATCCAGAGATGGGGTATATCCACCAGGGAGCCCCATTTTCTCGACCAAAACCTAGCACGTGCATAATACAATCACTCAACAGTACAAGTGATAAAATTACCGTGAGTTAATGAAATAGAGACAGTGTCGTCTTAAAAAGCATTCAAATTAGAGTGTAGAATTGGCAAGTAGAAGCAACATGCAACATATGTATATATCTTGGTTCATTAACAAATCATACCTTTAATGCAGCCTCTGTGGGCATCCCAGTAGCAACATACTGATGCTCAGAGTGTGCAATACTTGCATCATTGCAGAGTGCAGCTATCTTCGCAATCATCTGGAGGTTATCATCCATGTTCAAAGTTGGCCAGTCATGTATCTTGCCATCACTTGGATCATAAGTGGTTCCATCAACCTTAAAGTTCCTAAGTGTATCAGGCCACCTCCCAATTGCCACAAGCCTCACCGCTGACATCTGGTTGGTGGTCAGGGTTCCTGTCTTATCGGAGCAAATCACTGTTGTGCAACCTAATGTCTCAACACTGGGTAACTTTCTCACAAGTGCATTCTTCTGAGCCATCTTCCTGGTGCCTAGTGCCAAGCATGTGGTGATCACAGCAGGCAGGCCCTCTGGAATGGCAGCAACAGCCAGTGCCACTGCAATCTCAAAGTAATATGTGCACTTCTCGAATGAGAACTTAAAATTCGCCGGCCACCCATCCACATACTCCCAGGTAAGGAAATACTTCACGTTAATGAGCCAAACCAAGATACATATCACTCCAATAATGGCGGTGAGCGCCTCACCGAACTCATTGAGCTTCTTTTTCAGCGGCGTGTCATCCTCCTCCTGTGATGCCTCCTGGATCTGCGAATGGATCTTGCCTATTTCAGTGGCCATGCCAGTTCCGGTCACCACACAGACTGCACTGCCGTTGACAATGGTGGTGCCAGCAAAGACCATGCACTCCTTCCCCTGGATATCTGTGTCCTCGAGATGAATCTTGTGGCTGGTCTTGTTAACCGAAGAGGTCTCGCCAGTGAGTGATCCCTGCTCAACACGGAGGGTAGAGCTGATAAGCTGGAGCACACGCATGTCGGCGGGGACCTTGTCGCCCACGCGGAGCTCGACGATGTCTCCGATGACGAGGTCGCGCGCGGGGAGCCCATGCTTCCAGCGGCCGTCGCGCTTGACGGTGGCGTGCTCGGACTGGATCTCCTTGAGCGCCTCGAGCGCCTTCTCGGCGTTGCTCTCCTGCCAGACCCCGACGACGGCGTTGACGATGAGGATGAGGAAGATGACGAGCGGCTCGACGAAGGCGGTGGCCCTGACCTCGCCGCCCTCGGCGCCGTCGTAGAGCGCGAGCACGAAGGAGACGACGGCGGCGGCGAGGAGGATGCGCACGAGCGTGTCGTTGAACTGCTCGAGCACCAGCTTCCACAGGGAAGGCGGCGCGTGGCGCTCCAGCTCGTTGGGCCCGTACTTGTGCAGCCGCGCCGCCGCGTCGTCGGAGCTGAGGCCGCGGTCCGCCGAGACGCCGAGCTCCGCCAGGCAGTCGCTCGGGGTGCGCGCCCAGAAGGGGAAGACGGGCACGTCGGGGTCGGCCCCGGGGGAACCGGATCCATCCGGCCGCGCGGCCTCGTCCTGCCCGCCCTTGCCCATTTGTTTTGTGGTGACGACTCGAGATTCGAACGGAGAGGAGGCGCTCCTACCTAGGGTTCCCGTCCGTCGCCGCCGCGGCGAGATCGCATGGAACCCTTAACCCTAGAAGGGGATGGAGGAGGCGGCGGGGAGGGGTAGGGGAGGGGAGCGGGGACTGGGCTGGGTGGGAGAAGAAGAGGGCGATTGGTGGTGTGGATTCGAAAGCAGGCTGGGGAAGGACGGGGGGCTTTTGCCTTTGTTTTTCCGCTTTTCTTTATGGCGTAAACTATTTTCTTACTCCAAATCGATCGCGACAGGGAAGAAATAGTACGCTGCGCACGCTCCGGGTGGTTCGTCGTCTTGGACCTTTGTGTGTCTGCGGGTGGGGATGCGTATGAGCTGGGACCTTTCGTCAGCGAGCGAGGGGGTCGTTATCGTGGCGGCTAGTACTCCACTTTCGATATGATATGTGGCGAATGGTTAATTAATTAACCGGTAAGGTATGGGGTTCTTGATGGAGAGATGCCTTGCTTGACCCGGAGCGGAGGCCACGTCACCAGGCGACGCGCCGTGCTGCCGCGTGTGCGCCTCCAACGGGTATGTGCCACTGTACCCTGGGGCCGCCTCGAGCCTTGACCCACACGCATTGAGAGGGGCGTGCCGCTTTTGTGGCTGCCGGGACCGCTTTGCGCGGATCGGGGTGCGAGGAATCTTTCCGGCGAGTGGTGGCGTGACGTCAGTCGGGCCAACCATCGCACGGCGCTGGGCGGTCCGTCCGAGCGCAGCCGCTAATGACGCACCTCCGGCCAATCGCGGCACGCCACGTGTACCCCGCGCCTCCTGATTTTATCGGGCTCCCTCCCGGGCTGCAAAAGAGGAATTCTGGAAGGTCCCGCGCTGGGAGGCACGGGCAGTCGCGCACGCAGCAGCTTCGGCTGCGCCCTGCACGTTCCGTTGCCGTGCCGTGCGCTGCCATCGCCGTGCAGTGTGCACGAGCGGGGAATCAGCCGAACCTGCTACGTACGGGCACCGGGGGCAGCGGCGCAGAGATCGGGTTCGGGGTCGGGTCAGGCACGCCGCGCACCACGTTGCTCCCGAAGCGCAGCGCAGAGGGTGTCAAGTGGTACGTACAGTGGTGTAGTGGAGCTTGTATATGCGGGTGACCTCCTCGCTGTCGTCGATTCCTTTTCTGCAGGCAGGCAGGCAGGCAGGAGTGGTGCGAGATCTGGATAAATATTTTACGGGGAAACGGAGACCGCACAGGCGTGGATCGCGGATTTCGCAGCTTCCGCGTAGCTGCAGTACGGCGGGTACAGTACAGTACGAAGGGAGCCGATGCCCCCGTACCGTGGGGGCACGGTTCGCCGTCCGTGGGAGCCAGCCAGGAGCGCACATGCCGTGGCCTCGGGTTGCACACGGGATCGAATCGGACGCATGGCCGTGACACGGCTGTGCTGGGGCAGCAGGCCAAAAGGAAAAGATATTGCGAGATAGTGGGGAGGCAAATCCACCCCTGCCTGTCGGACCAGCCATTTTCTTCTCATCTATCTCTTCTTCCTTATCCGTGCTGGCCTACCCCTGGCTCCACCGCCATATCGAGCCCTCAACCGTCAGCACCGTCACAACACTCCTCCCCTTCACTCTCGCCGCCGCGGACACTCTTGCTGGCCTAGACGCCGCCGTGGCACTTCCGGCTCCTTTTGGACTGCATCGTGCCCTCAATGTGTTCTGCACATTGTCCAACCAGTTTTGGGTGATTGGTTTGTAGGCAAGACAATGGTTCATCGGATGAGAAGTATGGACCAACGGAGCTTGATGAATTAATTCAAAAGAAGTAGTTCTTTGATTCATCGGATTCAGGCGAAGAAGTGGAGATGATTGTGATCATGAGCGTCCTTGGGGAAATGGACCGAGAGGTGGAACACATTCTAAACATCAAGGGTTCGATCAAAGCAAGAAGAGTTTTGAACCGGGATCAAGTCTTTGGAGCATGGCTGCTCTACAAGGTTGATCCCGGACCAACATTCCGAGATGAATGGTTTCCTTAACGCTTATGTATGCGCAAACCCTTATTCTTGCACGTGGTGGAGGGAGTGGAGGCACACTATCCCTACTTAAAGCTCGCCATGGATTGTTGCAGAAAACCATCGTTCTCTACCAAGCAGAAATGCACGGCTGCTATGAGGATTCTTGCACTTGGTACCGTTGTCGATGTCGTTGGTGAGATGGTCCGAATAGGGGAAAGCACATGCCCAGAGAAACTATCAAGTTTGTTCGCGGCGTGGTGGAGGTGTTTGGAGCAGAATATCTAAGAGAACCAAATGAGGAGGACACAGAAAAGTTGCTGGCTATTGGAGAGGCGAGAGGTTTTCCATGTACGCTTGATTCAATTGATTGCATGCATTGACAATGAAAGAACTACCCAAAAGGTTTTGGGTGGGATGTATCAACAATAAGGGTTTGGTATGCTTTCATATTAAAAGCAGTGGCATCACATGACTTGTAGATTTTGTATGCTTTCTTTGAAATGTCTCGTTCTCACAACGACATCAATGTGCTTCAGTGATCTCCCATGTTCAGGAGACTTTGTAATGGGGAATTGCCGTTGTGCAACTTCATTGTCAACGGCTCACGGAGTTGATTGCGGCAGATCTCGGGTAGGGGGTCCCGATCTAGTAGCCTTATCACGATGGTAACAAAGACACGTGTTTTACCCAAGTTCGGACTCTCCTAAGAGATAAAACCCTACGTGTTGCTTTTGTTGTATTGATTTGGTGTGGAGTACAAAGTACAGGTGATCTACCTCGAGATAGTTGTGTGTTCTCTACGAGCCCTACCCCTTGGTTTATATAGGTGCCAGGGGGTACACCGTTAGCAGCTCTTGAACCAGTCTTCAAGTCAGAGACACTCCTCGGATCTTCCAGTCTGTTCTTCATTCTTTAGTCGCCGGTCTTGAAAACTGGTTCAATGAGTCTCCATTTGTTCGATAACGAGTCCATATTCGAGGTGCTTCAGCAATTTCGTCCTTGCCAAACTTTTCATTGGGTTCATGTTATTTTGGACATCGGGAATCTCTCCGCGTTGTAGTTCCTTAGTCGTAAAGTTTTCCCACGCTTGGTGATTCATGATAGTCTGGTTTGGCATTAGCTTAGACCAGTCACATCCACCAGCCCACATGGCGATGAGGCGCATACATCCTGTCGGTCAACATTACGTGTGGACATGCGTAGGCGTCCCATCTGATGGAAATATGCCCTATTGGCAATAATAAAATGGTTATTATTATATTTCCTTAATCATGATAAAAGGTTTATTATTCATGCTAGAATTGTATTGACCGGAAACTTAAATACATGTGTGGATTCATAAACAAATATCGTGTCCCTAGTGAGCCTCTACTAGACTACTCGTTGATCGAAGATGGTTAAGGTTTCCTGACCATAGACATGAGTTGTCATTTGATAACGGGATCACATTTTTAGGAGAATGATGTGATGGACAAGACCCATCTGTTAGCTTAGCATATGATCGTTCAGTTTATTGGTACTGCTTTCTTAATATCAAATACATGTTCCTTCGACCATGAGATCATGCAACTCCCGGATACCGTAGGAATACCTTGTGTGCTATCAAACTTCACAACGTAACTGGGTGATCATAAAGATGATCTATAGGTGATAACCCACAAGTATAGGGGATCGCAACAGTTTTTGAGGGTAGAGTATTCAACCCAAATTTATTGATTCGACACAAGGGGAGCCAAACAATATTCTCAAGTATTAACGGTTTAGTTGTAAATTCAACCGCACCTGAAAGACTTAATATCTGCAGCAAAGTATTGAGTAGCAAAGTAGTATGATAGTAGCGGTAACAGTGGCAAAAATAACAGTATTGGTTTCGTAGTGATTGTAACAGTGGCAACGGAAAAGTAACTAAGCAAAGATCAATATGTGAAAAGCTCGTAGGCAATGGATCAGTGATGGATAATTATGTCGGATGTGATTCCTCATGCAACAATTATAACATAGGGTGATACAGAACTAGCTCCAGTTCATCGATGTAATGTAGGCATGTATTCCAAATATAGTCATACATGCTTATGAAAAAGAACTTGCATGACATCTTTTGTCCTACCCTCCCGTGGCAGCGGGGTCCTATTAAAAACTAACGGATATTAAGGCCTTCTTTTAATAGAAGTACCAGACCAAAGCATTAACACTTAGTGAATACATGAACTCCTCAAACTACGGTCATCACCAGTAAGTATCCCGATTATTGTCACTTCGAGGTTAACGAATCATAACACATAATAGGTGACTATAGACTTGCAAGATAGGATCAAGAACTCACATATATTCATGAAAACATAATAGGTTCAGATCTGAAATCATGGCACTCGGGCCCTAGTGACAAGCATTAAGCATAGCAAAGTCATAGCAACATCAATCTCAGAACATACACTACAAAAAAGACACATCCGTGACATTTTGGGCCGAACGAAAAAAAATATGTCATACATATGACACTTCTATGACAATAATTATGACAAAACCCGGTATCATCATAGATGTGGTGGGCTCCTACTTCTATGAAAAAAAATCATGACAGAAAATGGGCTTTTCGTCCTCGGCGGGCCGGAGACGCAGCTGCATGACATTTTTTAGACCGTCCATGACACAAAAAACCATGGTAGAAGCGAGGGCGAGGAAAATTTCGGGGAGTTCCCGGTTACGGTGGGAGGTCGGGGGCCGAGCGATGCGCGTTTCTCTCGTACACGTACGCACGTGTGTGCGAGGCGTTGGGCTCTAACTGAACCCGAGCAATTGCACTGCAGGCTACGCGTTACTGAACCCGAGCGATCGATCGATGGCTGTTAACTGAACCCGATCGAGCGATTCCTTCGCTACTGCTGCTAACTAAAGCCGATTGATTGGATGAACAGTGAGTGTTGCGGGGGGGGTGGATGAACAGTGAGCGGTGGCGTTGCCTCTGGATGAACAGGACCCCGTGGTGTGGAGGGCTGGATGAACAGTAGACGGTGGAGGGGTGCCCGTGGAGGGGTGGTTGAATAGGACCCCGTGGTGTGGAGGGTTGGATGAACAGTAGACGGTGGAGGGGTGGTTGAACAGTAGCCGGTGGAGTAGCGCGCGGTGGAGGCTGGATGAATAGGAGCCCGTGGAGGCTGGAGGAGGTCGACGGTAGCCCGTGGAGGCTGGAGGAGGTCGACGGTGGAGATGAACAGTATCCCGTGGAGTCCCGTTTTGTGGTACGCCACACCCCTCCCGATGAACAAGACCCCCGTTTCGACCGTAGGAGGTCCATTTCGTCCATTTTGCGGTACGCCACACCCCTCCCGATCAACATGACCCCCGTTTCAACCGTAGGAGGTCTGTTTCCTCCATTTTGCGGTACACCACACCCCTCTCGATCAACAGGACCCCCGTTTCGACCGTAGGAGGTCCGTTTCCTCCGTTCTGCGGTACGCCGGGCCTCGTTTCCATCGCATGTTCCGTCCAAGCCCTCCCGATGAACACGACCACGCATTCCGTTCCGACCTAGCCGGTTGGCTCCCACGTGTTCCGTTGCCTCCCGATGAACACGACGCATTTCGTTGCCTCCCGATGAACACGACGCATTCCGTTGCCTACCCATGAACACGACGCATTCCGTTGCCTCCCCATGAACACGACGCATTCCGTTGCCTCCCCATGAACACGACAACGATGTTGTTTCTCTGTTCCGACCCAGCCATGTACACGAGCCCTGGCCGTACGTATGCGCGAGTAGGCGTTCGAGACTCTGCCCGTATGTACACATATGTGCCGTATTTTCTTTCTTGCACCCTGGCCAATGTACGTACGTGTACATGCTACGTGCGCGCCTCTACTACGACACGTGCACGCCTCTACTACGACACGTGCGTGCCTCTACATCGACCAGTATGTACGTACACGTTCGCGACCAGAATGACAACGCTACGTACGCTTCGACCAGGTGGGTCCCGACTGTCAGGCACTTTCTTGCGTGCGAAGATGTAGCTGGTGGGTCCCAGCAGTCAGGGGGCGAATTGTTTTTTTGCCCGGACGCACTTCCTTGTGTGCGAAGGTGTAGCTACTGGGTCCCAACAGTCAGGGGGCGAATCGTTTTTTTTGCCCGGACGCACTTCCTTGCGTGTGAAAGTGTAGCTGGTGGGTCCCAGCAGTCGGGGAGTGTCGGTGTCAAAATCGGCGGATCTCGGGTAGGGGGTCCCGAACTGTGCGTCTAAGGCGGATGGTAACAGGAGGCAGGGGACACGATGTTTTACCCAGGTTCAGGCCCTCTTGATGGAGGTAAAACCCTATGTCCTGCTTGATTATGCTTAATAATATGAGTAGTACAAGAGTTGATCTACCACGAGATCGGAGAGGCTAAACTCTAAAAGCTAGCCTATGGTATGATTGTTTTTTGTCCTACGGACTAAAACCCTCCGGTTTATATAGACACCGGAGGAGGCTAGGGTTACACAAGGTCGGTTACAAAGGAGAAGATATGCATATCCGTATTGCCTAGCTTGCCTTCCACGCCAAGTAGAGTCCCATCCGAACACGGGACGAAGTCTTCAATCTCGTATCTTCATAGTCCAACAGTCCGGCCAAAGGATATAGTCTGGCTGTCCGGAGACCCCCTAATCCAGGACTCCCTCAGTAGCCCCTGAACCAGGCTTCAATGACGACGAGTCCGGCGTGCAGTGTTGTCTTCGGCATTGCAAGGCGGGTTCCTCCTCCAAATACACCACGGAAGAGTTTGAATACAAGAATAGTGTCCGACCCTGCAAAATAAGTTACACATACCACCGTAGAGAGAATAATATTTCCACAAATTTAATCTGCTGACACGTTTTGGCAGCATGACATCACGCCACGGCCCAGTAATTATTTGAACCGTTTTTCTTTAACCAGCCTCGCACATAACGCGAGGCGGTTTCTTGACACGTCTTGTCAAAGCAGAGATCATGTTCTCCTTATCACGGGATTCTCATCAATACAAACGTGGTAACCCAACCATGCCTATTGGTATGACTCCTAGATCTTAGGTAAGTCTCGAACGGCCATGAGGAGGACGCCTGATATTCATCCCCTTCATAAAGGGACAAGGCTTTTTCTTTTTTCCCTCCCATGCTCAATCGAATCCTTCCCCCGCCTCGAGTTCTAACACCCAAAGCCCAGGTCAGGTGCTTCGGACCTTCAATCATGTCCGGATCCAGCCTTCAAGGCCGGTGGATGCCTTCCTTCGTCACGGAGGAGGACATCAAGAAGTTGAGGGAGGCCAAATATCTGACCGCTGAAATTTCGCATAGGCTGCCCGCCCGAGGGCATGTCGTCCCTACTCCCGAACCCAACGAGAGCGTTGTGTTCGTCTCCCACTTCCTCCGAGGACTAGGCCTCGCTCTGGATCCCATTGTTAGGGGTCTTATGTTCTATTACGGGCTGGATTTTCACGATCTGGCCCCGGATTCCCTTCTTCACATCTCGTCATTTATTGTCGTTTGTGAGGCCTTCCTCTGCATTACCCCTCACTTCGGCATGTGGCTCAAGACCTTCGATGTGAAGCCAAAGATGGTCGAGGGGCAGTACGCAACGTGTGGAGGTGCTCTAATAAGCAAAATTGCTGACCCTCCATGGCCAAAGGGTTCCTTTCTAGAGGTGTCCAGATTGTGGCAATGGGAGTGGTTTTACGTCTGGTTATGGTAATGCAAGTTATGCTGGTTCGTCGAGTCCAGCCTTGCAAATGTCGGCCCCTCCACATGTGGGAATTCAACCTGGAAGGACCGCGCACTATTCAGAATTTCCTCAGCATGACGCACGAGGAGATGTACAAATCGTTCTTCGGACCCCAAATAGAGTGTCCGGACACTACCGAGGATGTGGGCCTGAGCTGCAACCGCCCCACTGCCCAAGTAAGTAATCCCATGGCCGAACACACTGTCCTTTTAGTTATCATGACATCATTCTGAAGAATCGCTCTTTGACCAGGACTGGATAACAAAGGCGAAGATGATCCGGTGTTCGGCCCCCCTTCCTGAAGGCTTGGACAATCCGGTGTTGGAAAAGATGCTCGAGCCAGCACCTTGTCTAGTGCCCTCAAAGGAAGATGAAGGGGGGAATAAAGAGGGCGAAAGCGGTCCCCCATCGCTACCTATTCCAATCGAGGAAATGAGTGCCTCCGCGAGGGAGGATAACCAAGGGGAAGAATCTGACATTCTCTCTCCCCGGGGAAGGAAGAGGACTACCTCTGAAGATCCGGAAACTAAGGTTTCCAAACAGGAGAAGAAATCTCCGCCAGAGGGTCCTGCCTCGGAGGGTATTCTTGCCGCACAATGTCCGCGCGGGGATCAGCCCTCTACCGAGTTGTAAATAATCAAAAAGTACTTAATAGTGAAGATATCCTACCTTACTTCCGAAGACAATAACCGATACTTGTAAATTGTAGTCCGGATCGCAGCCCTTCTCGACAGAGTTCATCTTCGGGGGATCTTCTTCCGTAGATGATGGAGAGCGAAACGCCTCCCCCGGACTCCCCAGATCAAGAAGTGGGCGACCTTGAAGTGTCGTCGCGAAGGGTATCTCCGGATCCAATATCGCCAGAGGATAACCCTTTGGCTGCCCGGCATCCCCAGTATCCGGCTCCTGAGGAGGGCGACAACAAGGGTCCGTACTGTGTGCGGTCGGATGTGCTGAAGGATCTTCTGGGGAAAGCTGTCGTCTCGGAAGCGCATCGTACGCTAATGGGTACGGTAATTGAAAGGATTTTATCGGCCGAAAGCGGTTTGCACAAAGCTTTTATGAGTCTGCTGAAAGGCTTCGAGGTACGTAAAATAATGTATGCCTTTAATAGTATCACATACATTAGGTATGCCCATGCAGATAGTAGCCCCTGAGACTCTGGTTGTCGTCGAGAACGGCGGCGAACAGAGGATCATAGTCCCAGGTAATAACCAGACCGCCTTTATGTGCAGGTGGTTGAAGCTCCGGTGGCTAGCCGGACTGATGGGTTTGCCAAACTAAAGTGGCAACTGGATGCAGCAGATGCCGACATCGTGCTTGTCGACAAGTGGCTTGACGAGGCACAGGGTGAGTGATTTTTCTGGTGATCGTCACATAATAAGAGCAACATGATGTCAGTATCTTTAATATGTTGTGACTGCAGATGGAGCCGCCACCATGGAGACCCTTCGGACGAAGCTTGCCCGAGCCAAGGAGCAAGCAAGGAGTAGCAATGTGGCCGCTTTACAGGTGGCCGAAGAGTTAAGGGCCGAACAGGCCGCACATTGCGAGAGCAAAAAAAATTGCCAAGATGGTCGTGGAGTTAAAAGATGCTGCTGACCGTTACCGGCTTCTTAAAGAGGAAAACCGGGCGAAGGCGACGGACCTAGAGAAGGCCCGGGTGGCTGCAAAGGAAGCCCACTCCAAAATTAGAGCGACGAAGGAGGAGCTGAATCAAGCTGCAGATATCGTGTCTGGGAAGCCCTTCTTGTTGCAGACTTAGTTCGGAGATCCGAAGTATGCTCCTCTGGACCGGCTATGGAGTTCTGCGGACGCGTACATGGATTTGGCTGCAAGTGCTGCTGATGCAGCCGAGTACTTCAAGGATCAGAAAGGTCCCGAAGTGGAAAAGTTGTTCTGGTCACAGTTTCACGCTCCAGTCCGTCCGCTGCTGCTGAATGAGCGATTGACCGGTTGGGCCGAGCTCCATAGGTTGTCTGGACTTGCCATGAGGTCCGTTGTGGATCACCTGTGGCCAGGAGGGCCAAGGCCTAGTAGCTACTTTAGCTTAGTGCAACAATTCCTTGAAGCTGTGCTACGCATCGATGCTGTAAAGAGATCAGCATGCATAGAAGGTGCGCGGATGGCCCTTACCCGTGTCAAAACATACTGGGCGGAGATGGAGGCCACCACTGTTGCGGCACAGGGTTCGGCCATAGGCCGAGTGGCTGCCAAGCACTACTTTAAAGAAGTCCTTAAAGGCGCTCGTTCGATAGAGGCTCAGTGCTCGAAGAATATTATTTTCCAGTGACATGTAGTCCCATTGTACAAACAATGTTTTATTGAATTTATTAAGGCTGTATTTATACTTTTGCCCGAAAGTGCTATGATGCCTCCTGTGCGGCCGTTTATGTACATATGTATATAACCTGAAAGATGGCAGTCGTCGGCTTCAGACCCCACGCATATAATGCGGGGGTGTTCGCAGAAGACACATGTTCACACTTGATCCAACGTCTTGGTCCATTAAGGAGGTGATAGCGCAGTGAACTAGGCAACCGGACTATAATGCTTTAACACTTTCACTTAGGCAGAGGAGTTTGACAGTGGGGCTACTATATAGCCCCTGGTGGCTCCGAGCTCATCCGGATTCGGGGCGCGTACATGCCTGGCCGAGAAACGACCCTTTGTTAAGGCGGAGGAATCCCGAAGATTCCGCTAGGTCATCGAGTGGTTGACCAGTCTCATGCTATATCATGACAGTCAGTTTTCGGCTTTCTCTACTGAGGTGCTCATCCGGATTAACCAGGGCACAATCGCAGTAGTTCTTATGGTGCCTCCTTAGCCGATAGAGCAGAACGTAAGGCAGCAAAACACAGGAGCTGGGCAAACCCAACATTTGACCAAAGACATGATTCGGAGCTGATGCGTATAAGGCCAAACTCGCGACGTCGAACACTCCCTAAGGTATTCGGTCTTTATGATGTAAACTGGGCCTAAACAATGCCCTTTGTAATAAGCCCCTGGTGTCCAGGTACGTGCAATATTCTGACGTGGCCACATGCCAATACGTCAACATCCTTCTCAATTGTACTGAGAATCCGAGGGATGTGTATCAACAAAAGACAGTAAAAAAGGTTTACGCAGGGTCTTAATCTAAAAAGAATCCTTGGAACGGGTCCCTGCTGCACGTCTGCGCATGTGTCTCCGTTGTGCCGTATTCTGGATCGGTGTAGCATGATGGTCATCTGAAAAATAAAGGAACTTAATTGAAAAGTTGTCGTGCGAAAGGTAGGTTATACTAAATAAACCATGTACAGTTCAAAATGAGTAAGGTTGAGCCTAATTGCCACTTGTTTGCGCGCGTTGAGCCCCTTGTATTGTAATAGGGGTATAGCCATCAAACTTGTATCAATTACATATATAGCTGCGTCGGACTCGTCTAACTGCGTCCGTGGTCTTAACGACCTATCAGATGCTTTAGTTGGTGAGGCCGTTTAGTGTGCGGCTCCCAAGGCAGCCGCACGATCTTTCGCGCGCAAGGAGCGCTCAATATTTCCATTTATTGTAATGATGCCACGTGGACCGGGCATCTTAAGCATGAGAGAAGTGTAATGTGGTATTGCGTTAAAGCGAGCGAAAGCTTCGCGTCCGAGTAATGCTTGATAACCACTTTGGAACGGAGCGATGTGGAACGTTAAATTTTCGCTGCGGGAGTTATCGGGAAAGCCGAATATAACCTCTAGTAGCAGGGAGCCTGTGCAATGGGCCTATGGGCCCGACGTTACTCCTTTAAAGGTAGTATTGTTGTGGCTAATTTTTGTTGGGTCTATCCCCATTTTGCGGTCTGTGTCCTGATATATCAGGTTTAGACTGCTGCCGCCGTCCATCAGGACT
The DNA here is from genome assembly GCF_018294505.1 of Triticum aestivum. Lineage (NCBI taxonomy): Eukaryota > Viridiplantae > Streptophyta > Magnoliopsida > Poales > Poaceae > Triticum > Triticum aestivum. The sequence goes on from NC_057803.1 coordinate 115,730,500, forward strand.
CGTGTGAAGTGGTATCCATCAATTATTGGGTCTAATACCAAGGCAGCTCATCCTGCACGCCGGATAGTTGCCGAGTAATCCTGATGGTCGAAGGTGGTCGGTTGAGACGACCAGTGGCAGAACTCCGCGGTGATAGGCCCTGGGGCATGTGTCTCTAGGAGTGCCGCTTTGTTTCTCCCCTTTGTCACATGTAACACATTTACTGTTTTGACTTCTGGTGGGAATTTCTTTTGTTCCCCAGTGCTTTGCTTGTGAGGCTCGTCCTCGTCTTCGCTTGGTGTATCCTGCCCTTTATGTTCGGCGTTGCGCTTGCCCGACTGCTTGAAGACCCAACATTCTCTATGGGTATGATTTGCAGGTTTATCGAGGGTGCTATGGATCTGACATATTTGGTCCAGAATCTTGTTTAGGCTGGACAATTCGTCTCTGTTGCCTTTGGAGGGCAACTTTTGCTGAACTGGCCGAAAGCTTCTGAATCCGGCGTTTACCGCCGTGCTCTTCGGGTTGTCTTCTTTATTTTGGCGCTTGTTTTTGCTGCGTCGTGATTTCCCGTTTCCGTCCCTGACTTCGGATGTACTTGGGTCGCTGGTGCTGCATCGGGCTAACTAGCTGTCCTCGCCCGCGCAAAAGCGGGTCATGAGGCTTGTTAATGCTGCCATTGTTCTTGGCTTTTCTTGGCCGAGGTGTCTGGCAAGTCATTCATCTCGAACGCTGTGCTTGAAAGCTGCTAAGACTTCGGCGTCTGGACAGTCGACTATTTGGTTCTTTTTAGTGAGGAACCTGTTCCAAAGCTTTCGGGCTGACTCTCCGGGTTGTTGAGTTATATGACTTAAGTCGTCTGCATCCGGTGGTCGGACATAGGTCCCTTGAAAATTTGCCCGAAAGGCATCTTCGAGCTCTTCCCAGCTTCCAATGGAGTTTTCGGGGAGGCTTTTAAGCCAGTGCCGAGCTGGCCCTTTGAGCTTGAGGGGTAAGTACTTGATGGCGTGGAGATCATCTCCTCGAGCCATATGGATATGGAGGATGTAGTCCTCAATCCAGACCCCAGGGTATGTCATTCTGTCGTACGCCTCTATGTTTACGGGTTTGAATCCCTCTGAAAATTCATGGTCCAGCACCTCATCGGTGAAACATAGGGGGTGTGCGGCACCCCTGTATTTGGGTGTACCGTGGTGTTGGGATGTTTGTTGTGTCGCATTGCATGCTGGAGCGCGCTTGCGTGGCCCGTAGATGGATCTGGTTGTGCCATCCTTTTGATGCGAGCCCTCACGTGGATCGCGTACTCGCTTATGTGCGGCGTCGTTTGCCGCTCTATGTTGGCCACGAGGTCGTCTATCCGACCGGATGGCCGTTTTGTTTTTTGGTTGCAGGGGATCTAAGGCCTCCTCATCGAATTCCGGTAGCAACTTTCGCTTCGGGTAGCTCTTGGTGTGGCGATTACTGCCGTACTTCGCTGTAGTGTTGAGTACTTCACTCCATCTGATTCTGAGTGTGTCTTGTGCAGCCCTAAGCCTTTGCTTCTGCTTTTTCAGACTCCTCACAGTGGCAACAAGCCTTTGATGGGCATTCTGTTGCTCTGGGTGCCTGTCCGGTGTGATGTCGTCCGGACTGTTATCTTCGACGGAGTCGGGTTGTTCGGTTTGATTCTCCGTGTTGCCGTGGTCGGGCGATGGTTCACCTTGCTCTATCGCTGGGTCTATATGATCGTTGTTTCTGCCGATGCGGGATTTGGAGCGGCGCTTACACCGCCGCTTTGACTGCTTCTCGAGGAAACAATCCTTCGTTGCATCCTTCCATTCCTTGTCGTCGTTTTCTTTGGGTGTGTCCACCATGTATACATCATATGATGAAGTGGGCTTCCAGTGCCCTGTGGGCAGTGGTTCCTGTTCGTCTCCCGCATCGTCGTCCATTCCATCGATGTCTTCAGAGTCGAAGTCGAGCATGTCGGTCAAATCGTCGATGGTGGCTACTAAGTGGGTGGTGGGTGGGCAGCGAATTTCTTCGTCATCCGCATCCCAATCCTGCCGAACATAGTTCGGCCAGGACTCTCCTGACAGGGAGAGAGACCTTAATGAGCTCAGTATGTCACCGAAGGGCGAGCGCTAAAAGATATCCGCGGAGGTGAACTCCATGATCGCTGCCCAATCGGATCCGATAGGTACGGGCGCAGGCGGTTCAGAGTCCGTGGCCGGGGAAGAATCCGGCAGTTTGGTGCCACGGCTCTCGTGAAGGATAAGGTCGATACTCGGCTCGATCGCCAATGAAAATGCGGCCTTCGTGGCGGGGTCTATCCACCCGTCCCTGGATGGTGCAATTGGCTCTGAATTGAGGGTCGGAGCGGTCTCCAGTGCGATCTCCCAAACACTGTCCGATGGTAGAGCTAAATCATGCTCATCGTGACCGTGCGGTGCACTCGGCAAGGGCTCGAATCCGTCGAAGATCAAGTCTCCGTGGATGTCGGCTGTGTAGTTTAAGTTTCCAAATCCGACCTGATAGCCAGGGGCGTAGCTCTCGATGTGCTCTAGATGGCCAAGCGAGTTGGCCCACAGTGCGGAGCCGCCGAATACAGAGATCTGTCCGGGGAGAAAAATCTCACCCTGGACTGCATCGCTATCGATGATTGAAGGAGCCATCAAGCCTAATGATGACGACACAGAGGAACTCTCAATGAAAGCACCAATGTCGGTGTCAAAATCGGTGGATCTCGGGTAGGGGGTCCCGAACTGTGCGTCTAAGGCGGATGGTAACAGGAGGCAGGGGACACGATGTTTTACCCAGGTTCGGGCCCTCTTGATGGAGGTAAAACCCTACGTCCTGCTTGATTATTCTTGATAATATGAGTAGTACAAGAGTTGATCTACCACGAGACTGGAGAGGCTAAACCCTAAAAGCTAGCCTATGGTATGATTGTTTTTTGTCCTACGGACTAAAACCCTCCGGTTTATATAGACACCGGAGGAGGCTAGGGTTACACAAGGTCGGTTACAAAGGAGGAGATATGCATATCCGTATTGCCTAGCTTGCCTTCCACGCCAAGTAGAGTCTCATCTGAACACGGACGAAGTCTTCAATCTCATATCTTCATAGTCCAACAGTCCGGCCAAAGGATATAGTCCGGCTGTCCGGAGACCCCCTAATCCAGGACTCCCTCAGGGGGCAGATTGTTTTTTTTCGGACGCACTTCCTTGCATGCAAAGATGTAGCTGGTGGGTCCCAGCAGTCAGGGGGGCGAATCGTTTTTTTTCGGACGCACTTCCTTGCGTGTGAAGATGTAGCTCATGGGTCCCAGTAGTCAGGGGGCGAATCATTTTTTTCACGAAATACGGTGGCCCGTCCGGTGGGTCCCCGCTGTCAGGTGGAGGAATAATTATTTTGTGCGTAATAAGGAGGCACTTCCTTGCGGCTGCCATGGACCCAGCTGTCAGCCTCTCCACGTACAGTCCACGTCCGATGAAAGTCGTTCCTTGACCATGTTGACCACGCTGCGCCGAGAGCACCAGGGCGGTGGACGACGGCGAGGCCTAAGAAGGGGAGGACGCAGAGCCGGGGAAGACGCGACAGTGGATGCACATGCGGAGAGGAGTACAAGGGTTCACTGGTTCGGCTGCGCTGCCGTCGTCGCAGAATAACAGGGGGTGTGGGTGAGTGGAGGTATGGCCTGGCCAGCGGTGGGAGTAGTAGGGGGCGGTGAGGCCTCCGCGGCAGCACAGCCGGCCATGGGAGGCAGGAGCAGGCGGCACGACCGGCGCTGCTTTAAGCGGCTGTAGCAAGAAGACCAGAGGTTGAAAAAGCACGACGACCGTTGGATGAACATCATACGGTCAGTGCAGCTAATCGTTTATATTGACTAAGTTGACAAAGCCCTTGATACGTCAACTTAGTAGGCCCATAGGTCAGCTTCCGAAACGGTGCACCCCAGATATCAGGGGGAGGAATCATTTTTGGGGCGGGTGAAGCTAGAATATCCGAGATTGAAGAAGAAGCACGGCTCCGTTGGATGGACATCCAACAGCCACTGCTGCTAGAACCGTGTGTTGACTATAAGTTGACAAAGCCTTGCATACGCGTCAACTCTGTTTTTTTGGGACGCATCAACTTAGTAAGGCCAGAAGTGTGTGGCAGAGAACTTATAGCCCATTTGAGATTTGTAAGAATGTGTAGTCCATTTTTGAATTCTAATGGAATTTACTACAACCCATTTCAACCAACCGTTCAAAACAGAATTCAATAAAATTTCCCACATTTTGATGGGATCCAAAATATTTTTATCCCGAAATTTCTAGTCAGATTAAATACAATTTTAATATAAATTTATATTACGTAAAAATTCAAGAAACATTGCGCTCGCAACAATTAATGAAATTAAAATTTTCAATATCCAAAAATAATATTTTATAAAGTAATCATGTGTTTGGTGCATTTTTTGTAGTTACTGCCTAGTTTTTATAATTACATCCATTTATTATTTCTTAAAGCCCATTTTCTTGTTAAGCCTAATGCATCCCTCCTAGGAAAGATTTGCAGCCCAACGGGGTGGAGAATAACAACTTGACCTTGCCTGGGTATTCCTTTAAAAAAGTATAGTTGGGCTAGCCATTTTTAGCTTGAAAAAAAATAATATCTGGGCTGGATATCTGGCTTGGGCTAGACGGGCCACAGCCCGCCCAGTTAATACCTACAGCGATGTTTTCGTTGTTGTTCGGAGGAGAAAAATTAATATCTGGGCTAAACATCGAAAAACTCTGCAGTGCTCACACCTCAAAAACACAAATACTGCTCGAGCTGCTTGGTCCTAGTTGTCGGCCGCTTCTTGTGCAATTCTCTCGTTTATTTACTACTACATAGGTTGACAATGGTGTGGGACCGTGATGTTAGGAAACCAGGAGGAAAATAAATAAATTATATACATATATATTATAAGGAGGCACTTGCGTACGTGAGGCTATGGACCTGGTGGGTCCCCATTCTCATCCTCTTCAAGTAAAGTCATCTCCTGCCCGTGCGCGCTTTCCGTCCGAAACAGTCAGCCCCGCCCGCCCTGCTTCCCGGTGCAGGTGATTGCTCCGCCTTCAAACGACACAAGTGTTGTCCGTCCATCCATCTACCGCCCACATTAATGATATGCGGTTGCCGAGGTGGCTACTCCGGCGCCACACGTCCGTCCCTTCGCTCGCCCACCATTGCAATATAAACTGCTGCGTCGGCCATAGTCGCAGTCATCCGCATCCATTCCCTTTCTCCTGTCCACACCGCTACTGCCCACCATGGCTTCCTCGCGCTCCAGCGCTCTTCGGGACGGGCGGACGACGGACCACAAGGAGATGGCAGCCATTGTTGTCGACCGGCTGGCCGGCAGGCAGTCGGAGGACGACGACGTCCCAATGGAGAACATGGTAGTCGACGATCTGGTGCCAACCCCCTCCTTCGCGCCATCCTCGCCGGTGCATTGCACCATGACCATCGGTGAGACCTGTGCCCAATATATGGACAGGGTGAGGCAGATGCGTGAGGAGCAGTTCTGGGAGGCGCAAGCCACCGCCGCCTACAACCACCATCTCCTCCAGGAGCACCTACAGGCGGAGGAGCAGATCGCCGTGGAGCGGGCGGAGCAGGAGGCGCTGCTCGACTCATACTGCTCCGCTCGCAAGGGCCGCCTCGAGCGCTAGCGGTACCGCATGCAGGTGGCAGAGGTTGCGCCCGCCTACAAAGAGGCTAGCAAAAAGGGCGATGAAGCGGGTGAGGCTGTTTGGCGAGACCGAGGACGAGGTAGAGGACAATGCCGGCTCCGACGAGTCCCCGCTCCGCTGGCGTCGACGAGGCCCCGCGGCGCCAATAACGAGGCAGAGGACACCGCCGGCTCCATCGAGGCCCTGCCCCGCCAACAACGAGGCAAAGGACATCGCCAGTTTAGCCGAGGCCCACCCTGCCGGCAACAAGACAGAGGACATCGCCGGCTCCGCCGAGGCCCCGCCCCGACGCCAACGAGGCCGCGCCACATAGAAAACAAGGAAGAGTAGAACACGGTAGGTCGCCGCCGCTCGGGTCCAAGTAAGGCCACCGTTGCTACCCTCCGGTTGAAGCCAAGCTAGGCGGGTTGACCATTGACAGCCGGTTAGCTTCTTGGCGGCGACGTGGAGTCAGAGAGCCGCGCTGGAGAAGAACGCTGCTTCTACTTAACTGCTGGTGCAGTTGGCTGACTGACATGTGGGCCCAACAGGCCACATGTCAGTTACGCAACTGCACCTGTAGTTAAGTCACTGAAGATTCTGTTCGGCTCAGCGAGACACAGGTGGGTGATACGTCTCCAACGTATCTACTTTTCCAAACACTTTTGCCCTTATTTTGGACTCTAACTTGCATGATTTGAATGGAACTAACCCAGACTGACGTTGTTTTCAGCAGAATTACCATGGTGTTATTTATGTGCAAGAGCAAACGTTCTCGGAATGACCTGAAACTTCACGGAGACACTTTTCAGAAAATAAGAAAAATACGTGCCAAAGATGAAGGCCAGGGGGCCCACCGTCTCTCCACGAGGGTGGGGGGCGCGCCCCCTACCTCGTGGGCCCCCTGTTGCGTCTTCGACTCCAACTCCACCTCCATATATTGAGTTCCGGAGAGAAAAAAATCAGAGAGAAGAAATCATCGCGTTTTACGATATGGAGCCGCCGCCAAGCCCTAAAACCTCTCGGGAGGGCTGATTTGGAGTCCGTTCGGGGCTCCGGAGAGGGGAATCCATCGCCATCGTCATCATTAACCATCCTCCATCACCAATTTCATGATGCTCACCGCTGTGCGTGAGTAATTCCATCGTAGGCTTGCTGGACGGTGATGGGTTGGATGGGATCTATCATGTAATCGAGTTAGTTTTGTTAGGGTTTGATCCCTAGTGTCCACTATGTTCTGAGATTGATGTTGTTATGACTTTGCTATGCTTAATGCTTGTCACTAGGGCCCGAGTGCCATGATTTCATATCTGAACCTATTATGTTTTCATCAATATATGCGTGTTCTTGATCCTATCTTGCAAGTCTATAGTCACCTATTATGTGTTATGATCCGTTAACCCCGAAGTGACAATAATCGGGATACTTACCGGTGATGCCCGTAGTTTGAGGAGTTCATGTATTCACTATGTGTTAATGCTTTGTTCCGGTTCTCTATTAAAAGGAGGCCTTAATATCCGTTAGTTTCGGTAAGGACCCCGCTGCCACGGGAGGGTAGGACAAAAGATGTCATGCAAGTTCTTTTCCATAAGCACATATGACTATGTTCGGAATACATGCCTACATTATATCAATGAACTGGAGCTAGTTCTGTGTCACCCCAGGTTATGACTGTTACATGATGAACCGCATCCGGCATAATTCTCTATCACCGATCCATTGCCTACGAGCTTTCCATATATTGTGCTTCGCATATTTACTTTTCCGTTGCTATTGCTATCATCACTACAAAATACCAAAAACATTACTTTTACTACTGTTACCTTTTGCTACTGTTATCACTACTACTATCATATTACTTTGCTACTAAGCACTTTGCTGCAGATATTAAGTTTCCAGGTGTGGTTGAATTGACAACTCAGTTGCTAATACTTGAGAATATTCTTTGGCTCCCCTTGTGTCGAATCAATAAATTTGGGTTGAATACTCTACCCTCGAAAACTGTTGCGATCCCCTATACTTGTGGGTTATCAAGACCATTTTCTGGCGCCGTTGCCGGGGAGCATAGCTCTATTCTTTGAGTCACTTGGGATATATATCTGCTTATCATTATGAAGAACTTGAGAGATCAAAAAACCAAGATCTATCCCTCAACTACGAGGGGGGGGGGGTAAGGAACTGCCATCTAGCTCTGCACTTGATTCACCTTCTGTTATGAGTAAGTTTGCGACACCTACACCTGCTTCTGCTGTTCGTTCTGATATGTCGCATGTTATTGATGATGCCACTTCTGCTATGCATGATACTTATGATGAAACTACCTCTATGCCTGATACTACTATGCCACTTAGTGATTTTCTTGATGAACAACTTGCTAGGGCTAGAGAGATTGAAAATATTGAATCTTATGATACTGATGAAAATGATGATGAAGAATCACTTATTATTCCTAAGGGTTATGTCTTTGATCAAGAAGCTTCGTTAGCTATTTTAGCGTTCCAAAATAGAACTGAACCCAAACGATTATTAGCTAAATGGAGTAAGCAATCTTTAAATGCTAGAATGAAACCTGACCCTGCTTTTGCTACTTCACCTATCTTTGTTACTGATAAGGATTATGAATTCTCAGTTGATCCTAATATAATTACTTTGGTTGAATCTGATCCTTTTCATGGTTATGAATCTGAAACTGTTGTGGCACATCTTACTAAATTGAATGATATAGCCACCCTGTTCACTAAAGATGAGAGAACTCGTTACTTTTACATCCTTAAAATATTTCCGTTCTCATTAAAGGGTGATGCTAAGATATGGTTTAATTCTCTTGATCCTGGTTTTGTGCGTAGTCCCCAGGATATGATTTATTACTTCTCTGCTAAATATTTCTCTGCTCATAAGAAGCAAGCTGCTTTAAGGGATATATATAATTTTGTGCAAATTGAAGAAGATAGTCTCCCACAAGCTTGGGGGAGGCTTCTCCAATTACTTAATGCTTTGCCTGATCATCCTCTTAAGAAAAATGAAATAATTGATATCTTTTATAATGGACTAACCGATGCCTCCAGAGATTACCTGGATAGTTGTGATGGTTCTGTTTTCAGGGAAAGAACACCGGATGAAGCTGAAATTCTATTGAATAATATGTTGACAAATGAAAATAATTGGACATCTCCGGGGTCAATTCCTGAGCCTATTCCTAAACCAACTCAGAAGAAGAGGGGTATTCTATTTCTCAGTCCTGAAGATATGCAAGAGGCAAAGAAATCTATGAAAGAAAAGGGTATTAAAGCTGAAGATGTTAAGAATTTACCTCCTATTGAAGAAATACATGGTCTTAATTTACCGCATGTTGAAGAAACATATAATCTCAATCCTTTACCTATTGAAGAAACTCATGTTCTTGATAACCCGACACAAGTAGTAAAGGTAAATTCTCTCTATAGATATGATAAAGCTATAATCCCATTTACTAAAATTGCTAGCCCATGTTTAGATGAGTTTGATAAATTCATGGCTAAGCAAGAAGATTTTAATACTTACTTTGGTAGACAATTAAAATACAATTCAAATATTCTTGGACACTTGGGTTATTATATGGCTAATGTTAAAGGTGAACTTAAACTTATTAGTAAACATGCTTCTATGGTTACCACTCAATTAGAACAAATACTTAAAGCTCAAAATGATTTGCTCAATGAATTGAATAATAAAGATAATGATTATGTTGTTAGAGTGGCTACTAGAATTCGTAGAATGACTCGGGAACCTTTGTATCCTGAAGGCCATCCTAAAAGAATTGAGCAAGATTCTCAGAGAAATAATTTAGATGCACTTAGCAATTCTAAAAAGAAGAAAAAGAAAAATGATAGGACTTTGCATGCTTCTAGTGATCCTACTGTTGAAACACCTGACAATCCAAATGATATTTCTATTTCTGATGCTGAAACACAACCTGGTAACGAAACTGAAACTAATGATAATGTTAATGATAATGTTCATAATGATGCTCAACCTAGTAATGACAATGACATAGAAATTGAACCTGTTGTTGATCTTGATAACCCACAATCAAAGAATCAATGTTATGATAAGAAAGACTTTGTTGCTAGGAAACATGGTAAAGAAAGAGAGCCTTGGGTTCAGAAACCCATGCCTTTTCCTCCCAAACCATCCAAGAAAAAGGATGATGAGGATTTTGAGTGCTTTGCTGAAATGATTAGACCTATCTTTTTACGTATGCGATTAACTGATATGCTCAAAACCAATCTTTATGCTAAGTATATGAAAGATATTATTACAAATAAGAGAAAGATACTGGAAGCTGAAATTTCCACCATGCTTGCTAATTATACTTTTAAGGGTGGAATACCAAAGAAACTTGGAGATCCAGGGTACCTACTATACCATGCTCCATTAAAAGAAACTATGTTAAAACTGCTTTATGTGATCTTGGAGCCAGTGTTAGTGTTATGCCTCTCTCTTTATATCGTAGACTTGATTTGAATAAGTTAAAACCTACTGAAATATCTTTGCAAATGGGTGATAAATCAACTGCTATACATGTCGGTATTTTTGAGGATGTGCCTGTTGTAGTTGCAAATGTTACTATTTTAACGGACTTTGTTATTCTTGATATTCCCAAGGACGATAGTATGTCCATTATTCTTGGAAGACCCTTTTTAAATACTGCAGGGGCTGTTATTGATTGCACTAAAGGCAATGCCACTTTTCATGTTAATGGTAATGAGCATACGGTACACTTTCCGAGGAAACAACCTCAAGTTCATAGTATCAACTCTATTGGAAGAATTCCATCAATTATATTTGGAGGTTTTGAATTTCCTCTTCCTACTGTCAAGAAGAAATATGATATTCTTATTATTGGGGATGTGCATATCCCCGTTGAGGTAACATAGTGTTATTCGAAATTTCTCCGGTTCCATGTTATTCGGAATGAGTTCGTTAACAAGACTTGATCAACCTTGTTAGTGGCTTCCTTTTGATGATCATGAGAAGGATGAAACTAGAAGGCACAACTTCTGTACCGCACTTTAACTTTCTGTTATTTATATTAAATTAAATAAAAATAAATATTTTTCTGTCTGTTATCTGATTATCCGTGCAATATAAAAATACCTCGAAAATAAAAGTTCTCCAAATGCCCTAAAAATTAAATGTAGCGACCCGACCCGAATGGATCAAGTCTCTGTGCTTATGTGTCATCCCTGGATCAGTATGCTGACACACACAGTACTCGAAGGATTTATAACAGAGGTAAATCACATGTATAAAGTAACGTAAGTACTATTACCTCAATCCTTATAGCGGAAGCAACAAGGTTGTGGATTCCCATCAACACCAACGGCAAAGTTGAGTGTAGAAATCGTAACCCTAACATATCACTTACTCGTCGTAAGATACTCCTGCAACATGAGACGTTGCAGCCACAGAGGGTCAGTACATTGAATGTACTGGCAAATTCACACCATAGAGAATAATGAATAAGGACTATCACTACATGCATATTTGGCTGGTGGAAAAGCTCTATGGTTATAAGGTTTTTGCGTAAAGCCAATTTTTCCCTACTGCAAAGGAATAAGATTAATTACTATCATGGTGGTTGTTAAACATTGAGAATGGTTGACAGCATTCTCAATCCCAATTAAAAATAATTAAAACCCAACAACATTAATTAGAAGTAACATGTTGAGATTCACATGATATTCAAGTACTAGATACTCAAGTTGTCCATAACCGGGGACACGGCTAATCATGATTAGTTTGTACACTCTGCAGAGGTTTGCCCACTTTTCCCCACAAGACTCGATCGCCTCCGTTTGATTTCTCGCACTACATGGTGTTTGAGAAGACGGATGACCGAGACACAGTCTTTCAGAAGCACTAGCACCTTACGATGGGTAGACCGGTACACCTACATCCCCTACATCTGCTAGTCTACCACTGTAAGAGTTCGCACAACTTAGTCAACTATGCCAGAGCCCATAATGGCTTGTGGCTGCACACGGAAGTTTCTAGCATGAAAGATCTTATGATCCCTTTGAGCCTGGGTGGCGGTCCAAAAAAAACAGGCAAGTCCTGATAGACATCAGGTGCCTCAATCCACCCAGATGTGTGTTTAAGTTGCCACCTTAGATAAACCATTAAAAATTATCAACTCACATCTGTCATGGATATCACTCACCCAATCCACGTCTACTAGCATAGCATGGCATAATAAGCAAACGTAGAAGTAACTCCCAAAGGTTTCATAGTAATACAGGTAATAGGTACTACCTCATCTACTTCCCATCCCACAATTTAATTAGATCCTAATCATGCAATGTGTGAGGATTGATCTAATGCAATAAAACTGGTTTGTACAAAAGGTATGATCAAAGTGTGAACTTGCCTGCAAGGTTGATGAAGACGATTCGCACTCAAAATCTCTTGATAGATCTACTCGTCACACTCCGGTCAATCTATCGTAAGCAAGCAATAGTAACCACACAATAAGTACTCATCTAATGCACAAGTAAAACTCGAACAAGAGAACAAACCAGATAGTTCAACTTAAGAACTCCGGTTGCAAAGAAAGAACGAACCAACAAAGAAACGGAAAACAAACGGTGGAAGAAAACAACTCGGTTCTAGCAAGTAGAATCTAAGTCAAATTTTACCGGGGCAAAAACTTGTTTAAGTTGATTAGACAGAACGGCGGTTTCGAGACGAAACTCCAGGCGCTTGAATCACCTGATTCCGATAAACGAGCGAGAAGATAAACTAGAACGAAGATCGGATCTGAGATCGCGATCGCGGAATAAATCCGACGAAAAGAAAGAGAGGAACGGTTAAACAAACGGGCGTCGTTAACCGGGGAAAAAAATCGGTGATCACGTTCGTTGAGACGAACGGTCCGAAAGAAGAACGAAAACCGATCTAGGGTTTTTGGGGAAAAAGACCGAAACGAAAAAAACGGATCTAGAAACCGGAACGGTTAAGAAAAGAACCGGAACGGTTTAGAAGAAAACTGAACCGAGGGAGAAAAAGAGAGGCGCGGCGCTACCTCCGGCGAGGTGGGGCGAACGGTGGCGACGGAGGCGTGCTAGGGCGGCGGCGGCGGCGCTGGGAGGCGGCGGCGTGGGCGAGGTGCGGCGGCGGCGCTAGGGCACAAGGGCGGCGACGCGGGTGTGGGCAAGGTGCGGCGGCGCGGGTGTGGGGTGGCGGCGGCGCTAGGGCACAAGGGCGGCGGTGCGGGTGTGGGCAAGGTGCGGCGGCGCGGGTGTGGGGTGGCGCGGTGGCGGTGTAGGGCGTGGGGTGGGGCGCGGCTTGGGGAGGAGAGGGGGTTTGGGTTTTTGGTGTGAGGAGAGGGGGGTCTATGGGGGTATTTATATTGGGGAGGGGAGGGGTTTTCTTGGGGTAGGGGACAAGAAATAGAATAGGAAAAGGAATCCTAGATGAAAAGAAAACGAAACAAAGGAAAGGGTAGGGGCTACCGACTTGGCCAAGGGGCAAGGGAGGGGCGGCCGGCTCCTGGAGTCCCGCTGGGGCGGCTGGCCTGGGCCTTGGCCCGGCTGGCCTGGCTCCTTTTTTTTAAATCGGTTTCGCGCGCAGAAAACAAAAGAAAAGAAAATCTAAACGAACTCCAAAATTTCTAAAGTAAATTTTCCCCGACTCCTAAAAATGAGTCGAACAAAATGAACTTTACTCCAGACCTAAAATGCAATTTTTGAAAACACGCATTTTTCCCTATCCAAAAAAAGCAAATAAACTCCGGCAAAACCAAAATTGATCTATTTATTAAATCTTCATTTTTCCTAAATTTTGGGAAAGTCATATTATTCCCTCTCTCATATTTTGATATCGGAAAAATAATTGAAGATGAAATAAATAAATCAAATGATCCTCTTTTAAAATTCGAGAAAACTCTCAAATATGAAAATAACGAAATCTCCAACTCTCTCCGAAGGTCCTTGAGTTGCGTGAAATTTCTAGGATCGACCAAAATGCAAGAAAACTAAAATATGCATGATGATCTAATGTATAACATTCCAAATTGAAAATTTGGGATGTTACATTAAATATGATTTTTTTTCTAGAATATTTGAGGATTTATGGAACTGAATACACACCAGGGGGGCCAACCACCTTGCCACGAGGGTGGAGGGCGCGCCCACCCCTTAGGGCGTGCCCCCCTGCCTCGTGGGCCCACGGTGGCCCTCCTCCACTTATTCCTGCACCCACACACTTCATCTTCCTCCCCAAACACGAATAACCAGCTCAAAGCCGAGTCCAAGCTCACTTTGCTGCCATTTTCGATCTCCTTGCTCAAAGCACCTCTCACAAAACTGCTTGGGGAGATTGTTCCTTGGTATGTGACTCCTCCATTGGTCCAATTAGTTTTTGTTTTAGTGCTTTATTCATTGCAAATTTTTGCTGCTTAGGTGACCCGGTTCTTGAGCTTGCATGTCAAATTTATATGGTTCCAAGTAGTTTTGATGCATGATATAGGCCCTAGGCACTTGTAGGAGTAGTTACTATCAATATTATTGAGTTTGGTTTACTTTTATTTTGAAGTTACTAAAAATTTCAGAATTTTTCCGAAAATGATGAGGAGACTTTTGAGGGGCTCATCGAGGCAAAGCTCGAAGGAGAAGGCACCGAAGCCTAAGTATAATTTACCTCGCACCACGGAGGTTCGGGCGTGTGAATGGCCTTCCGAGGATTTCTTGAGAGCAACCGGGATTTATGAAGATTTTCATGAGTTGGCTCAGACTGCAGGCCTTACCATTTTCCTCCACGACCAATGCGATCAGTATCTCTTGCTCACAAATACCTTTGTGCAAAACTTTCATTTTCATTCTAGGAACTCACCACCTACGGTGGAGTTTCATTTATATGATGAGCATAAGGAGATGTCACTTTATGATTTTTGTCGGATCTATTTAGTCCCTTTTGGGGGCAAGACAGAAGAACCACATCGTGATGATGTGGGGATTTATTGACACTATCACTGTAGGGGAAACAAGGAAGGTTTCCGATGCACAAATCACTAGCATACATTTCCCTATTTTACACTATTTAGCATTATTTGCTAGTCGTTGCTTAATTGGTTGCGGAAACTGTGGAAACCTGAGTATCCCTGATATTATTATTTTGCACCACAGTTTATACGGTGATAACTCTTTTAGTATGGGCAGCATTATTGCCAAACGGTTAAGTCTGAACCGTACCAAGGGCCCCATCTTTGGAGGCATCTATGCTACACGCCTAGCTGCACATTTTAACATACCTATTAGGCATTATGAGAAGGAAGAAAAAGTGCTGCCCCGTGTTTATCTAGATTATAAAAGTATGGTAGCACATGATTTTACTGTTAAGAATAGGGAAGGAGAGCTTAAATATCAATTGTTCTTTAATAAACATCATCCTAAGACTATTACCTTGCCCGCTCCTTCTTTGTTTGATTTGACTGTAGGCACGTACCTTGTTCCGTTGACGGTTATCCACGCCTACCGAAACCCTGCACCAGCCGAGGAGCCAGAGCCGGAACCACAGTTCGATCCTTCACGACAGTCTAATTACCAGTGGGATCCGGAGATGATTGTGAGCCAGTGGCAATCGTAACCTTCCTCATCTACATCACAGTATGACCCCAGCTACTATTATGGATATCCGCCAGGCCAGCCGTGGCCATAGACCAACTTAGTCCAAAAGCCTAAGCTTGGGGGAGTACGTATTTCCCACCGACATTATATTTATGTTCACACACTCATTGCTAGATGTCGGTGCTCATACTTTTTCATTGTATCATCCATGCTAGTTTAATTTCCCTTTTTATGCTTTCTTCTTGTGTGTTTGATAAACCTTAAGAAAAAACCAAAAAAAATTAGCTATAGCTTTTAATTAGTTTACTTTCCATGCTTGTAGTAGTAATTAAAAAGAAAACCCAAAAAGATTTCATGTTCTTCTTTTGCTTGTTGGGAGCTTTCCCGTGTAAATAGTTTTATTTCTTTTCTTTTCTTTGGGGGTCGATAGGAGAAGACCATGATTAAATTGTTGAAATGGCTCTTATATGCATTACTATTGATCTGACAATAGAGCCCATATTGCCTTGTCTTCTCCTGTTTATTGAATGCCTGTAGATTCCAGCTTAGTCCAATGCACATGCACTATTATTATTATTCACATCGTTCGGTCGTGCAAGTGAAAGGCAATTATGATGATATATGATGGACTGACTGAGATGAGAAAAGCTGGTATGAACTCGGCTTCTTTTGTTTTTGTAAATATGATTAGTTCATCGTTCCTGATTCAGCCTATTATGAATAAACATGTTTGCAATGACAATTAGAGATCATAGTTTCTTGTGCCATGCTTGATTAGCTGTGAGTTATAATGGTTTACCTTGCGTGCCAACATGCTATTAAAACAGTTATGATGTGGTATGATAGGGTGGTATCCTCCTCTAAATGATCTAAGTGACTTGACTTGGCACATGTTCACGCATGTAGTTGAAACCAAATCAACATAGCCTTCACGATATTTATGTTCATGATGGATTATATTCTACTCATGCTTGCATTTAGTGTTGATTAATTTTAATGCATGTTCATGACTGTTGTCGCTCTCTAGCTGGTCGCTTCCCAGTCTTTTGCTAGCCTTCACCTGTACTAAGCGGGAATACTGCTTGTGCATCCAATCCCTTAAACCCCAAAGTTATCCCATATGAGTCCACTATACCTACCTATATACGGTATATACCAGCCGTTCCAAGTAAATTTGTATGTGCCAAACTCTAAACCTTCAAATAAATATCCTATTTTGTATGCTCTAATAGCTCATGTATCAACTAGGGCTGTTTGTATCTTCCATGTTAGGCGGGTTATTCTCAAGAGGAGTGGACTCCGCTCCTCACTCACGAGAAAATGGCTGGTCACCGGGATGCCCAGTCCCATGCTTTATGCAAACTAAATCAAAATAATTGCAAACAAAACTCCCCCTAGGAATCTTGTTAGTTCGAGGCACTCGTCGTTTCGAGCAAGCCATGGATTGATGCTTGTGGTGGAAGGGGGAGCATCAACTTTACCATTCTGTTTGGGAACCGCCTATAATGTGTGTAGCATGGAAGATATCGCCATCTCTTGGTTGTTATGTTGACAATGAAAGTATATCGCTCAAAATATTATTCACCTCTATTTCAAAACCAAGCTCTGGCACCTCTACAAATCCCTGCTTCCCTCTGCAAAGGGCCTATCTATTTACTTTTATGCCGAGTCATCATCCTCTTATTAAAAAGCACCAGTTGGAGAGCACCGCTGTCATTTGCATTCATTATTGTTAATTTACATTGAGTATGACTTGATTGGATCTCATTTACCATGAGTTACAATGTCTAGTCAGTCCTTGGTCTTTAAAGGTGCTCTGCATTTATGTTTTGCGGTCTTAGAAAGGGCTAGCGAGATACCACCTTGTTATATCATATTATGATTGTTTTGAGAAAGTGTTGTCATCCGAGTTTTATTATTATGGCTCGCTAGTTGATTATGCTATTGATATGAGTAATTTGAGACCTATGCGTTATTGCGAATGTGGTTAGTTATAATCTTTGCTGAAAACTTGAATGCTGGCTTTACATATTTACAACAACAAGAGCAAACAGAGTTTGTAAAAGTTTTTCTTTATCACTTTCAGTTTTTCAACTGAATTGCTTGAGGACAAGCAAAGGTTTAAGCTTGGGGGAGTTGATACGTCTCCAATGTATCTACTTTTCCAAACACTTTTGCCCTTGTTTTGGACTCTAACTTGCATGATTTGAATGGAACTAACCCGGACTGACGCTGTTTTCAGCAGAATTACCATGGTGTTATTTATGTGCAGGAGCAAGCGTTCTCGGAATGACCTGAAACTTCACGGAGACACTTTTCAGAAAATAAGAAAAATACCTGCCAAAGATGAAGGCCAGGGGCCCCACCGTTTCTCCATGAGGGTGGGGGCGTGCCCCCCTACCTCGTGGGCCCCCTGTTGCGTCTCCGACTCCACCTCCATATATTGAGTTACGGAGAGAAAAAAATTAGAGAGAAGAAATCATCGCGTTTTACGATACGGAGCCACTGCCAAGCCCTAAAACCTCTCAGGAAGGCTGATTTGGAGTCTGTTCGGGGCTCCGGAGAGGGGAATCCGTCGCCATCATCATCATCAACCATCCTCCATCACCAATTTCATGATGCTCACCGCCGTGCGTGAGTAATTCCATCGTAGGCTTGCTGGACGGTGATGGGTTGGATGAGATCTATCATGTAATCATGTTAGTTTTGTTAGGGTTTGATCCCTAGTGTCCACTATGTTCTGAGATTGATGTTGCTATGACTTTGCTATGCTTAATGCTTGTCACTAGGGCCTGAGTGCCATGATTTCAGATCTGAACCTATTATGTTTTCATCAATATATGAGTGTTCTTGATCCTATCTTGCAAGTCTATAGTCACCTATTATGTGTTATGATCCGTTAACCCCGAAGTGACAATAATCGGGATACTTACCGGTGATGACCGTAGTTTGAGGAGTTCATGTATTCACTATGTGTTAATGCTTTGTTCCGGTTCTCTATTAAAAGGAGGCCTTAATATCCCTTAGTTTCCGTAAGGACCCCGCTGCCACAGGAGGGTAGGACAAAAGATGTCATGCAAGTTCTTTTCCATAAGCACGTATGACTATGTTCGGAATACTTGCCTACATTATATCAATGAACTGGAGCTAGTTCTGTGTCACCCTAGGTTATGACTGTTACATGATGAACCGCATCCGGCATAATTCTCTATCACATATCCATTGCCTACGAGCTTTCCATATATTGTGCTTCGCTTATTTATTTTTCCGTTGTTATTGCTATCATCACTACAAAATACCAAAAACATTACTTTTACTACTGTTACCTTTTGCTACCGTTATCACTACTACTATCATATTACTTTGCTACTAAACACTTTGCTGCAGATATTAAGTTTACAGGTGTGGTCGAATTGACAACTTAGCTGCTAATACTTGAGAATATTATTTGGCTCCCATTGTGTCGAATCAATAAATTTGGGTTGAATACTCTACCCTCGAAAACTGTTGTGATCCCCTATACTTGTGGGTTATCAGTGGGTAGCTTCGGTTAATTAATTATACCTCCAGCGCACCCCTTTTTAGTTGAAGAATGTATGAAATGTAATGAAATCCGGCATGTTTATATGAAATCCGACCATGTATGAATGAATTTATTTCAATTAGTTCAAATTCCCGTATCACTGGCATTGGATGAACATGCAAAACAATACGTACTAGCATTATTCCCAGGGTGATCACCTCGTTTGCAGCAGTTTCACATGTACTCCCTCCGGTCCTTTCTAGTTTGCATAGAAGTTTTGTCTGCAGTCAAAGTATCTCTACTTTGACCAATCTTATACAAAAAAGTATGCACTTTCACAATGTGCGAAGTAAAAAGGAACAGAAGGAGTACAAAGAGTTTGAGCAGCATTTTAGCGTTTCTGTACATTGCAATCAAACACACAGGCTTAGCAATTCATAGAGAACATTCAAAACAATCGATGATTATGCATCTCAGCGACTCACATGTTAGAGGCAATATTTACTTCACAATTGAAGAATAAAGAAAAAATTGATCGACGCTGCTAACAGCAAAGGGCGTCCCATTCGAAAATATCAAACACATGTCTTGCTAAAATCAATGAGCAAAATTTAACAAGGTTGACCCATTCCAAAATATCAAATGCATATGATTGTGGAATGGGCAGGGTTTGCCATCAGTTAGGACATTGACATGGCACCTCGTGCTAAATAAACCAACTGTTCTTTTTGTGCAGTTCCACCAAAATCAACCAAATTCGCGCGTAGCTTGTATGATTTCGCCCTTATATGTTCCAACGCCTTGAACTTATTGGCACCTCCTTTCTTGTGGTGGAAATGAATGATTCGATGTATTCATGAACATTTTGTGCAGTTCCCATTGAAATCAAGCTAAGCACCCCTATTTGCACAAATACAAAAAAGTGATTAGTATAAAGCAAACTATACTATGAATTGACAGTTTCAACAGGCACATACATGGTCCATGTAGAGCACACTTTTAGAAAAATGGAACTCACCAGAAAGAATCCTATAACAACATTGTACTCGCGCATCACAACAAAAAAATGGAGATTTGTCAGTCCTTCTGAGCTGAAGTTAGTTTGGTTTTGTGGGGAGTAATGTAACCATCCTTCAACTGCTCCTTCTGATGAGAAGATAGACAGGGCTTCTTCATCCTGGCATAATCGGAACTAGTCACTTCACGTACTCCATATTCTTCTTCATAGGAAGATGATCCTGTTGTGCAAAGACAAGAGGACTACTAAATGCTAGCATCCCTGTTTGCTCGAAAAAAAAGGAAAGGAAATATTTAAAACAACACAGATGAAGCACTTCTCAAGGACAATACCACTTTTTCATGACAATATCTAAATAGTAGCACAACACCAATAGAGATGACAAAGCTCAATCATATGGATGAAATCAGTGGGCGAGTACCAACCTTTGTCAGGAGGCTTATTGTATAGAGCATACAGATGAAGCACTTCTCCAGAACCATCTGTTGCTATCTATGGTGGTGGCCATGCTTACTATATACTCCTCGATCAGTTTAATGTTTCCAACATCTTCTTGTGCAGTTCCACTAAAATATATGGTATCTTCAAAGAAGATCCTTGTTTGCACAAGTAGAGATAATTACATATTACATTAAGAGTGGCATCAAATCAGTGGCAAAACAATTGCTCGTTCCATCCATAGCAATAAATTAAGATGCAAAACTATATCATTACTCGTGTCATCACAGTTCCAGTGCTTCATTACAACACCGGGAGTTGATTTTTGTTTTTCTTCCGCTTGTTCTTCCCCTTCATCACTTGGTTCAATAACAGACAAGCTTCGCCTTCAATATAAGATTTGGCATGTCAATTAGGGAGCACAAGTATAGTACTAAACTTAATTTTCTGATGAAAGTGGCAAAATACAGGCCAGTAGTTGTGAAATATCCTTATCTTACCTCAATGGGATATTACGGTGCACATACAGATTGGAAGTCTTGTCTCCATTTGTGCAGTTCACTAAAATCAAGCAACATTATCGTACAAGTAGCACAACATATGAAAGCACACTGCAGAATCATGTGAAAGAAGGCTAGTACTGACCTCTCATGATGCAGAATTCAAACAACTCACAAGAAGAAGATCTGAACCAAATTTGCCTTAACGGATAGGAAGTAAGATCTCCTCTTGTGCAGTTCCACTAAGATCAAGCAATCAAGCAACGTTGTCAGTGTGACATTTTGGTTGAACTGCACAAAACACTCTTAAAACAAAAGTGTTTTGTGCAATGCAACAAAAGGTCACAATGGCAACAAGGTGAAGTAGATAACCTTGTTTACACAGAGGTGCAAAGGAAACAAATAGTGTTCAATAATGGTGGATGACACAAAAGCCAACAAAAAGAAGCATCTACCTTATCTAAATGGGAAAGAAAGCAAGACAGTAACATTTCTCAAACGGTGGCATTGATTAATATTAACATAGAGATTATATTAACAATAAAAGTCGTTAAACATGTAATTTGCTTTTAACTGTGGCATTGCATCAATTTTCCAATGTCATTATTAGATGGTGTTTGTTTACAGGGACATTTTGGTGTAGGGACTAAAAAAACTCCGTGTCAGTCCCATCTAAACCAAACAGGAGGGACTTTTAGGGACTAAAAGTGGGCATTTGGGACTAAAGAAAGAAGACCCGGGGGAGTCTTTTTGGGACTTTTTCCAACAGTTGCCCCTGCCACGCATCGCACCTTGTCCCTATTAGTTCATTACTAGGGGTAACATGGTCTTTTAGCATGTCATTTAATAACCTCTAGTCCATGTTTAGTCCCTGGAACCAAGCAAGTAGGGATTAGGGAGTTTTTAACCAAATAGGGCCTTAGATTAACAACAACTAATGAGTTGCATGGGACAGTGGACGCACCAGCACCATGTGCATCTACCGATGTACTGTGGTCATGCACAGTCTATTGCAATAAAGAACAAACAACCAAGGAGCATATTTGTGTTGGTCCCAGTTTTGTTATCTTTAGACACCTTTCCCTATGTGAACGCAGCAAATCTAGTCCTGCTCAAACTCTACAGCCTTGTCCCTTCCTTTCCTTTTTGAACTAGTACTTTCTCCCCTTCCTTTCCTCTTTGAACCACGTCCTAGAATTATGCGATACAACTTTCCCCACTACTTTCCCCCATTCCTTTCCTCTTTGAACCACGTCCTAGATTCATGCTATACAACTTTCCCCTTCATTTCCTCTTTGAACCACGTCCTAGATTCATGGTATACATGCAGCTAGAGCAATGCATGTGGAGTAAGTAAAATATACCTTAAGGTTCTTGGGGCGTGGTTCGGTGGGCGACGGGACGATGGAGAAGAAGAAGGGGTCGGAGGCCCTCCCACGCTGCCGCTGGGTGGAAAGTGAATAGATGCGCCGGTAGTCCCTCGCCGACGGCGACAACATTAAGCCTCCTTCCCTTCCCGGCGGATGGATCCTGCCGGCTCTTTGAGCAACAGTGAGGGGAGAGAGAGGCCAACGAAGTCTTGTTTAGATCTAGAGAGGGCGAGAGAGTGCGAAGAGAGCAACTACAAGCGCCGAGGCTCCAGCGGGAGAGGGCGAGAGAGTGTGAAGAGAGCAACTACAAGCGCTGAGGCTCCGGCGTGTATATATATACTGGAGAGAGAGTGTGAAGCGTGCAAACCCTAGAAAACATTTTGACCAGTCAAAGAATCCTCATGGCACAAATTATGCTCAAGTGTAGTTATCGAACCCGAGACCTCAAGTTTGATGAGCGAACAGGCTAACCAACTACACAACCCTCCCGTTATGTTCAACGAGAGGGAAATAACCTTTTATACATTCCTGCATTCGTGTGACAAGCATGCCATGTTTTTTTGTGTGTGGGAGTCATTGGGATTTCAATTATAATCGTGTCATGTGGCTTTGGTGGTAAGACTATCCACAGTGGTGCAGAAATAATGCAGCCTTAGTCACCTTACCTCTCTCCACATAGTAGGTTGGGTCCCACCAGTCAGAGGGTGAAACAAACAAATTAATAGGAAAAATTAAAAGCGCCAGCGGTGTTTCTTACCTCACACATCTCGCTACTGCTCGGGAACACTGTCCAATTGATCCCTTTGTTCGCTCACGTACTATTTTAAGTGAATCCTTATTATAACATGCACACAAATTTTGGGCACTTGTATTCGACTTAAGTTAGTGTGCCACCGTATCTCGTATACTTACTACTCCCTCCGTCTAGGTCTAATAAGTCACGTTAGAAGGTGCAACAGGACCAAGGTGCGTGCGTGCGTGTGCGTGTGTGCGTGTGTGTGTGTGTGTGTATGTGTTTAACAACATGTGTGTGTTAGAGAGAGCGACAGATCGACCTACTCCTACAGAGAGATGTTGTGTAGTGTACGATTTTAGCCGCGAGAGTCGGTGCATCCTCTCGTTTCTGGGCGTGTCCGGTAGAACATGCGGACAGCTGCCATGCCCGCTCCTGACCAGCCTGGCCCACCCAAAGCCCCTCCATCGACCGCGCGCGCTTCTCGCCCGAAACGGTCAGCGCCGCTCCAAAGAATCGGTGCCGCATTCATGCTCGGGCAGAGCGGACGTGACCTCTCACTGGCGCAAGAGTGATGGTTGCTTCGCCCGTCCAACTTACTGCTAGGTCTATGTGATTTGACGGCTCATTAGTCTTTATTACTGAGGTGGTAGGACTGCTGGATGTCCCACGCTTTCGGCGAAAGGAGGCACTACTACTAGATTACAATTTTCTCCATTCTTACAACGGAGGTGTGCAAGAGCAGTGAAAACATGCACGCTCAGTGATTACATGGCCCACCTCACACTATCACCGTGCGACACCTAACTCTTTACATAGTACTCCCTCCGTTCCTAAATATTACTAGATGAGTCCCCGCACATTGCCGCAGAATAGCGGTATATCTCTCTGCGCAAAATTATTGATTTCATAGAACTAAAAAAACTCTATAACCGCATGACAAATGTGGTAGCCAAACTAAATAAACTCCCATCATCATTTAGATCATCCCACATAAGGAAAAAAGATCAGCCAACTCCTACTGCATAATGGGATTATATTTTTCTTTTTGACATGTTAATGGGACTTAAAAGCTCACTTACATGCATGCTTGCATGCAGACATGTTGATGTGATTTAAAACCCACTCACATGCATGTGCCACGGTATTTATGTATGCTTGCATGTGGCTTAGTGCGGAGCCTCTCAACATCTAGATCATACGACTATTATGGACTGATTTACTTCATCTAACGGCTACATCAATTTTGATGATGTGGCTCAAGGAGAGGATAGAGAATTCCTAGTAGTGGGGGCTAGCTATTACTAGTAGATAAGTCTTTGTAGAGATTCCACTACATATGGAACAAAATGAATGAATCTACACTTAAAATGCATCTATATACATCCGCATGTGGTTCATGGTGAAATCTCTACAAAGACTTATATTTAGGAACGGGGGAGACGGCGTACTAAGCAAGCTTCTCCTCGTTCTGCGAGTTGACAAGACACATCAAAAGTACTCCAGTGTATAGAGCCTTGCCTCTAAGGTAGGCCCCACATGGTTTGCCTCTTTTTTTAACATAACACGTCAAGTCGCAATTTGTTTGTTCACCCGCGGTAGACGATCCTCCCTCCACCAAGTGGACAACCAGTACATGTGCCAAATTACCACGTGGGCTGCCTTTTTCGTACAGAAATGAGCTAAAGAAAAAAATGGTGGAGACTCTGGGAGAACGACCTAAAGAAAAAAATGAATGTGCCCGGTGGATAGAATGCCGAGGGAGGGGAAGGGTGAGGAGGGCGTGTGCATGCACGAGAGAAAGTTAGTGGTAGCTACAAAGGTTAGTGGATTGTGTGGGTGTAAGAGACTAGCAAAGATCATAATTTGATATGAAAGCGGATTCATATATTTGAATAGGAGATCATAGTGTTTTAAACATTGCATGCATGAATATAGCGGTGATACACGTGTTGTGCACATGTTATACCATAATGTGATAATGCATGGCGTTTGCAACTCACAGCTAAATGCCGAACAATCTAAACCATACTATACATCAAATAATCTCACATTTTATTTGAATTTGTGATAATGTGTGGCGTTTGCAGCTTACAACTAAATATCGAACAATCTAAACAATACTATATATCGAACATTCTCACATTTTATTTGAATTTGTGGTAATGTGTGGTGTTTGCAAATCACATCTAAATACTTGTAGGCATAGGGGGCGGGGCACCATACATAATGTGATAAACACATTATACATATGAGACATGGTTTAGATTATGAAGATCTAGCTAGAGCTAGAAATGTAATGTGATTTGAAATCAAAATAAAGTGGATTCAAAAAATCAAGTTCGAGTTCATATAGTACACATAGTTCATATGTAACTCGAGACTAATCATGTGGTGTGCTGTGAAGATAATACACAAACGATGGTTTAACTTGACAATAATGATGATTGTAGATCTTATTAAAACAGAGAAACGAATTCAAATGCTTTGACTTCACAACAATCATTACTGTAGATCTTATTCAAATAGAGAAACGAATTCAAATTTAGTTCATATTGAAGGGGTAGTATATACGTTTGGAATGCACTAAAACGTTCATTTGAGTAGTAGGTTGCATGCATTAATCACGTAGCGAAATATTTTAATTGAACATAACATGAATTCAAAGTTTTGAATGACATTTGTAGTGCGCATTGATTTGGTATAGTACATGTTAGGCTTGTCCGGAAATTTCAACCCGCGCCTTGTTAGCCCGACATATTTAAGATATATCTTTGTCTCGTTGTGCTCCGACAACTCCTTTCATCTCAACCCGCGCCTTGCTATTCCGAAATTACAACGCGCGCAAAAACTACCACCTCCTGTGAAATCCCGACACGCGGAATGCTCGTGGTACCACTGAACCGAAAGAACCGCCTCAAATCGGTGGGGGTACTTTCGTAACTTACCCCACATTTCGGACAAGCGCGTCTCTAAGCCATGGTTCCCCACTGCCATCCCATCCGCCCACCCATTCGTACATCGAGACCGCAAAAACCCGCGACGAAACCCCACACCCTGATCCATCCGCCACCCAGACGGAGCCTCTTCCCCGATGACTCGTCCACAACAACACCTCGACGTCCCTCATCCACCGTACCGGATGAGGATCTGTCGTCGATCTCATCATCTCGCCGGTTCAGCCACCCCATCCTCCACCTCCAAGGAGCTACCCCGACGTTCCCCTTGCCTTTCACGCCACCTCCATTCCCACACCGCCGTCTTCACCAGCACCACCGGAAGAGCATCATCATCACCATTTCCTCGGATGAAGCTGCGGCCTAACCGGCGCCACCAAAGAGGTTGTACACTAATCGCCGAATTTTCTTCTTGATTCGATCTCACGGTGCCGCCGGCGCTCGGTCCCGAACCGACACGGCGCGACTCCATCCACGGCAGCGTCACCGGCCACTTCCTTCACGGCATCGCTCCCTCGGCGGCGACGTCCACATCAGTAGGAGCTGTTGCTGCTTTAGCTCTCGCTCGCGCTACTGCTCTGCTCTTGCTCTCGGTCCCCTGCCTGGTTTGTTCTTGCTATTGCTCTTGCTCGTGCTGCTGCTCTCGCTCTTGCTCTTGCTTGTGATGCTGCTCCGATTTAGCTACACTTCAGTCGACTGAATCGACTTTTGGGTCAGTCGATTTTTAGGGGGGGGGGGGGCTCGCCGGGGTGAAGGAAGAACCGGCCGCAGCGGGGAGGGGGGCTCGCCGGAGAGGTACCCCACTATCTATCTTAGGGTTCAGGATGGGGGCGGTAGTCGCCGGCGGTGGCGGGGCATTGGTGGGGCAGTGGCGTGGGGATCACCGGAGAAAAAGCTCAGCATGGGGGGCCTAGAGGGATGGCCGGGGCGGCGGCGGACCGGCGGTGGGGAGTGTTTTTGGGGCGGGCGGGGCGGCGCACCGCCGACCGCGGGCGGCGGGGGGCTGCTGTTTGGCCGGTGGTGGCTGGCGGCTCAGGGGGGTGGAGGTTGAAGATGAACCGCAGGCCCTTGATTTCATATCCAACGGCTGCAAAATCGACTGACCAGAGATGAAAAATTCAGTCGACCGACGTGTAGACTCACCTTGCTAGTGCGTTTAGTTTCGACGGCAAAATTCAGTTTCGACAGCAAAATTCAGTTTCGACAGTTAAGTTCAGTTTCGACAGTTAAGTCCAGTTTTGACAGTTAAGTTCAGAGATGAGCGGCTGATGTATTTTACATCTAGCACTTTGTGGTTATGTATTTTACGTCATGTATTGGAGATGCTATTAGAATTCCACTCAGGTTAACGTTGTTTGTTGTCTCTCTTGTCCTGCTTCAGCCTCGGCGTCGTACAACTCACCGGAGCTGCTCCAACGACGAAACCCTCCATCACAGGGGAGCAGTACCTCGGGCTCCATCTCCAGACGCCTAAGATCTTCTTCCCCTCCTCCGACAGCAAAGTCAGCCAGAGCATCCTCACCGGCCAACCCAATCACGCTGAGATCGACATGGCTTTGCCAAAGAGGTTGTACACTTGTTGCATCTCTTTTTTACTCTACATGTTATATATATTGTCCACTGAGTACACAAATTTGTTCCTTTAGTGTCTCCTTGAAAGAAAAAACGTAGGAATTTTAATTTTCACTTGTCCTCCTTTTCAAATTCCTATTCATGAAGCACAAGACTGAGAGATAGTAGCA
The DNA here is from genome assembly GCF_018294505.1 of Triticum aestivum. Taxonomy (NCBI): domain Eukaryota; kingdom Viridiplantae; phylum Streptophyta; class Magnoliopsida; order Poales; family Poaceae; genus Triticum; species Triticum aestivum. The sequence continues at coordinate 115,758,052 of NC_057803.1, forward strand.
CAATAGCATTATAACCGTACATTTTCTTGTGGTTTGACTTAATCTCACCATGCTTCTTTGCATCATGTGATCTTCCAATTGTTGTGAATCAAACACCCAGATTGGCAGAAATCCTGTGTTTTTAAATTCTCTGTTTTGCACGTGCATTCCTATCCTATTCCTGTCTATTTCCTATCCCTGCATTGTTGGAATCCTCCAATTCAAATGAGCCCTTACAGAATTACTTCTCTTACAGATAGTTGTCAAAGAAAACCTTGCATGGTTTGTCCCGCTCCTGCTGCGCCGCCGTCCACCCCAGCTCAGCTGCTCCAACGACAGAAGGGTTCAGCACACCAGGGATTTGTAGGGGAACGTTGCAGAAAATTAAATTTTTTCCTACGGTTTCACCAAGATCCATCTATGAATTCATCTAAGCAACGAGTCAAGGGAGAGAGTTTGCATCTACATACCACTTGTAGATCGCGTGCGGAAGCTTGCAAGGTGATGATGTAGTCGTACTCGACGTGATTCGAATCACCGATGACCAAGTGCTGAACGGACAGCACCTCCGCATTCAACACACGTACGGGACGGGAGACGTCTCCTCCTTCTTGATCCAGCAAGGGGAAAGGAGAGGTTGAGGAAGACAGCTCCACCGGCAGCACGACGGCGTGGTGATGGTGGAGAGGCAGTACTCCGACAGGGCTTCGCCAAGCACACAACGGAGGAGGAGAGGTGTTGGGGAGGGGAGGGCTGCGCCTTGGAGGGGTGGTGCGGCTGCCCTCCCCTCACCCCTCTATTTATAGGGGGAAGGGAGAAGGGGGCCAGCCCCCTAGAACCCATCTAGGGGGGGGGTGCGGCGGCCTAGGGGAGAGGGGAGAGGGTGGCTTGCCCCCCAAGCCAAGGGGGGGCGCCCCCTCTAGGGTTCCCCCTCAACCCTAGGCGCATGGGCCCAAGGGAGGGGGGTGCGGCCAGCCCACCAGGGGCTGGCTCCCTCCCCCACGCAGCCCATGTGGCCCCCCGGGAGGGGTGGCCCCTCCCGGTGGACCCTCGGAACCCTTCCGGTGGCCCCGGTACAATACCGGTATGACCCCGAAACTTCCCGGTGTCCGTTTGACAACTTCCCATATATAAATCTTTACCTCTGGACCCTTCCGGATCACCTCATGACGTCCAGGATCCCATCCGGGACTCCGAACAACATTCGGTAGTCACATACTAGTCTTCCTAATAACCCTAGCGTCACCGAACCTTAAGTGTGTAGACCCTACGGGTTCGGGAGACATGCAGACATGACCGAGACGCTCTCAGTCAATAACCATCAGCGGGATCTGGATACCCATGATGGCTCCCACATGCTCCTCGATGTTGTCATCGGATGAACCACGATGTCGAGGATTCGATCAAACCCTGTATGCAATTCCCTTTGTCAATCGGTACGTTACTTGCCCGAGACTCGATCGTCGGTATCCCAATACCTTGTTCAGTCTCGTTACCGGCAAGTCACTTTACTCGTACCGTAATGCATGATCCCGTGTCCAACACCTTGGTCACATTGAGCTCAATATGATGATGCATTACCGAGTGGGCCCAGAGATACCTCTCCGTCATACGGAGTGACAAATCCCAGTCTCGATCCGTGTCAACCCAACAACTACTTTCGGAGATACCTGTAATGCACCTTTATAGTCACCCAGTTACGTTGTGACGTTTGATACACCCAAGGCACTCCTACGGTATCCGGGAGTTACACGATCTCATGGTCTAAGGAAGAGATACTTGACATTGGCAAAGCTCTAGCAAAACGAACTACACGATCTTTTATGCTATGCTTAGGATTGGGTCTTGTCCATCACATCATTCTCCTAATGATGTGATCCCGTTATCAACGACATCCAATGTCCATAGTCAGGAAACCATGACTATCTATTGATCACAACGAGCTGGTCAACTAGAGGCTCACCAGGGACATATTGTGGTCTAAGTATTCACACGTGTATTACGATTTCCGGACAATACAGTTATAGCATGAATAAAAGACAATTATCATGAACAATGAAATATAATAATACTTTTATTATTGCCTCTAGGGCATATTTCCAACAGTCTCCCACTTGCACTAGAGTCACCAATCTAGTTACATTGTGATGAATCGAACACCCATAGAGTTCTGGTGTTGATCATGTTTTGCACGCGAGAGAGGTTTAGTCAGCGGATCTGCGACATTCAGATCAGTGTGCACTTTGCAAATCTCTATGTCTCCATCTTGAACATTTTCACGGATGGAGTTGAAACGACGCTTGATGTGCCTGGTCTTCTTGTGAAACCTGGGCTCCTTGGCGAGGGCAATAGCTCCAGTGTTGTCACAGAAGAGTTTGATCGGCCCCGACGCATTGGGTATGACTCCTAGGTCGGTGATGAACTCCTTCACCCAAATCGCTTCATGCGCTGCCTCCGAGGCTGCCATGTACTCCGCTTCACACGTAGATCCCGCCATGATGCTCTGCTTGCAGCTACACCAGCTTACTGCTCCACCATTCAACATATACACGTATCCGGTTTGTGACTTAGAGTCATCCAGATCTGAGTCGAAGCTAGCGTCGACGTATCCCTTTACGATGAGCTCTTCGTCTCCTTCATAAACGAGAAACATGTCCTTCGTCCTTTTCAGGTACTTCAGGATATTCTTGACCGCTGTCCAGTGTTCCTTGCTGGGATTACTTTGGTATCTTGCTACCAAACTTACAACAAGGTTTACATCGGGTTTGGTACACAGCATGGCATACATAATAGATCCTATGGCTGAAGCATATGGGATGACACTCATCTCTTCTTTATCTTTTGCCGTGGTCGGTGACTGAGCTGAGCCCAGTCTCACACCTTGTAACAGAGGCAAGAACCCCTTCTTGGACTGATCCATTCTGAATCTCTTCAAAATCTTATCAAGGTATGTGCTTTGTGAAAGACCTATGAGGCGTCTCGATCTATCTCTATAGATCTTGATGCCTAATATATAAGCAGCTTCTCCAAGGTCCTTCATTGAAAAACACTTATTCAAGTAGGCCTTAATGCTGTCCAGAAATTCTATATTATTTCCCATCAAGAGTATGTCATCTACATATAATATGAGAAATGCTATAGAGCTCCCACTCACTTTCTTGTAAACGCAGGCTTCTCCATAAGTCTACATAAACCCAAACGCTTTGATCATCCTCATCAAAGCGAATGTTCCAACTCCGAGATGCTTGCACCAGTCCATAAATGGATCGCTGGAGCTTGCATACTTTGTTAGCGTTCCGAGGATCGACAAAACCTTCCGGCTGCATCATATACAGTTCTTCCTTAAGATGCCCGTTAAGGAATGCTGTTTTGACGTCCATCCGCCATATCTCATAATCATAGTATGCGGCAATTGCTAACATGATTCGGACGGACTTTAGCTTCGCTACGGGAGAGAATGTCTCGTCGTAGTCAATCCCTTGAACCTATCGATAACCCTTAGCGACAAGTCGAGCTTTATAGATGGTAATATTACCATCCGTGTCCGTCTTCTTCTTAAAGATCCATTTGTTTTCTATCGCTCGCCGATCATCGGGCAAGTCTGTCAAAGTCCATACTTTGTTTTCATACATGGATTCTATCTCGGATTTCATGGCTTCAAGCCATTTGTTGGAATCCGGTCCCACCATTGCTTCTTCATAGTTCGAAGGTTCATTGTTGTCTAACAACATGATTTCCAGGACAGGGTTGCCATACCACTCTGGTGCGGAACGTGTCCTTGTGGACCTACGAAGTTCAGCAGTAACTTGATCTGAAGTACCTTGATCATTATCATTGTTTTCCTCTTCAGTTGGTGTGGGCATCACAGGAACGGTTTCCTGTGCTGCGCCACTTTCCCGCTCAAGAGGTAGTACTTCATCGAGTTCTACTTTCCTCCCACTTACTTCTTTCGAGAGAAACTCTTTTTCCAGAAAGCATCCGTTCTTGGCAACAAAGATCTTGCCTTCGGATCTTAAGTAGAAGGTATACCCTACAGTTTCCTTAGGGTATCCTATGAATACGCATTTTTCCGACTTGGGTTCGAGCTTTTCAGGTTGAAGTTTCTTGACATAAGCATCGCATCCCCAAACTTTTAGAAACGACAGCTTAGGTTTCTTTCCAAACCATAATTCATACGGTGTCGTCTCAACGGATTTAGACGGTGCCCTATTTAAAGTGAATGCAGCTGTCTCTAGAGCGTATCCCCAAAATGATAGCGGTAAATCGGTAAGAGACATCATAGACCGCACCATATCCAATAGGGTGCGATTACGACGTTCAGACACACCGTTTTGCTGAGGTGTTCCAGGCGGCGTGAGCTGTGAAACGATTCCACATTTCCTTAAGTGTGTACCAAATTCGTGACTTAAGTATTCTCCTCCACGATCTGATCGTAAGAATTTTATCTTTCGGTCACGTTGATTCTCTACTTCATTCTGAAATTCCTTGAACTTTTCAAAGGTCTCAGACTTGTGTTTCATTAAGTAGACATACCCATATCTACTCAAGTCATCTGTGAGAGTGAGAACATAACGATATCCTCCGCGAGCCTCAACGCTCATTGGACCGCACACATCGGTATGTATGATTTCCAACAAGTTGGTTGCTCGCTCCATTGTTCCGGAGAACGGAGTCTTGGTCATTTTGCCCAAAAGGCATGGTTCGCACGTGTCAAACGATTCATAATCAAGAGACTCCAAAAGTCCATCGGCATGGAGCTTCTTCATGCGCTTGACACCAATGTGACCAAGGCGGCAGTGCCACAAGTATGTGGGACTATCGTTATCAACTTTAAATCTTTTGGCATCTACACTATGAACATGTGTAATATTATGCTCGAGATTCATTAAGAACAAACCATTGACCACCGGAGCATGACCATAAAACATATCTCTCATATAAATCGAACAACCATTATTCTCAGACTTAAATGAGTAGCCATCTCGTATTAAACGAGATCCTGATACAATGTTCATGCTCAAACTTGGCACTAAATAACAATTATTAAGGTTCAAAACTAATCCCGTAGGTAAATGTAGAGGCAGCGTGCCGACGGCGATCACATCGACTCTGGAACCATTCCCGACGCGCATCGTCACCTCGTCCTTTGCGAGTCTCCGTTTATTCCGCAGCTCCTGCTGTGAGTTACAAATATGAGCAACAGCACCGGTATCAAATACCCAGGAGTTACTACGAGTACTGGTAAGGTACACATCAATCACATGTATATCAAATATACCTTTGGTGTTGCCGGCCTTCTTATCCGCTAAGTATTTGGGGCAGTTCCGCTTCCAGTGACCCTTCCCCTTGCAATAAAAGCACTCAGTCTCAGGCTTGGGTCCATTCTTTGACTTCTTCCCGGTAACTGGCTTACCAGGCGCGACAACATCTTTGCCGTCCTTCTTGAAGTTCTTCTTACCCTTGCCCTTCTTGAACTTAGTGGTCTTATTGACCATCAACACTTGATGTTCTTTCTTGATTTCAGCCTCTGCTGACTTCAGCATCGAGAACACTTCAGGAATGGTCTTTTCCATTCCCTGCATGTTGTAGTTCATCACAAAGCTCTTGTAGCTTGGTGGGAGCGACTGGAGGATTCTGTCAATGACCGCCTCATCTGGGAGGTTAATGTTCAGCTGGGTCATACGGTTGTGCAACCCAGACATCTTCAGGATGTGCTCACTGACAGAACTATTTTCCTCCATCTTACAACTGTAGAACTTGTCGGAGACATCATATCTCTCGACCCGGGCATGAGCTTGGAAAACTAGTTTTAGCTCTTCGAACATCTCATATGCTCCGTGATGCTCAAAATGCTTTTGGAGCCCCGGTTCTAAGCTGTAAAGCATGCCGCACTGAACGAGGGAGTAATCATCAGCACGAGACTGCCAAGCATTCATAATGTCTTGGTTCTCTGGGACGGGAGCGTCACCTAGCGGTCCTTCTAGGACATATTGTTTCCTGGCAGCTATGAGGATAATCCTCAGGTTCCGGACCCAGTCCGTATAGTTGCTGCCATCATCTTTCAGCTTGGTTTTCTCTAGGAACGCGTTGAAGTTCATGTTGACATTAGCGTTGGCCATTGATCTACAAGACATATTTGCAAAGGTTTTTAGACTAAGTTCATGATGATAAAGTTCTAATCAAATTATGAACTCCCACTTAGATTAGACATCCCTCTAGTCATCTAAGTGTTACACGATCCGAGTCGACTAGCCCATGTCCGATCATCACGTGAGACGGACTAGTCATCGTCGGTGAACATTCTCATGTTGATCGTATCTTCCATATGATTCGTGTTCGACCTTTCGGTCTCCGTGTTCCGAGGCCATGTCTGCACATGCTAGGCTCGTCAAGTTAACCCTAAGTGTTTTCGCTGTGTAAAACTGTCTTACACCCGTTGTATGTGAACGTAAGAATCCATCACACCCGATCATCACGTGGTGCTTAGAAGCGACGAACTGTAGCAACGGTGCACAGTTAGGGGAGAACACTTCTTGAAATTTTATAAGGGATCATCTTATTTACTACCGTCGTCCTAAGTAAACAAGATGCATAATACATAATAAACATCACATGCAATTATATAGTTGTGACATGATATGGCCAATATCATATAGCTCCATTGATCTTCATCTTCGGGGCTCCATGATCATCTTGTCACCGGCTTGACACCATGATCTCCATCATCATGATCTCCATCATCGTGTCTTCATGAAGTTGTCACGCCAACGACTACTTCTACTTCTATGACTAACGTTTAGCAATAAAGTAAAGTAGTTTACATGGCGTTATTCAATGACACGCAGGTCATACAAAAAATAAAGACAACTCCTATGGCTCCTGCCGGTTGTCATACTCATCGACATGCAAGTCGTGAATCCTATTACAAAGAACATGATCTCATACATCACAATTCATCATTCATCACAACTTCTGGCCATATCACATCACATGATCAATCGCTGCAAAAACAAGTTAGACGTCCTCTAATTGTTGTTGCATCTTTTACGTGGCTGCAATTGGGTTCTAGCAAGAACGTTTTCTTACCTACGAATCACCACAACGTGATTTTGTCAACTTCTATTTACCCTTCATAAGGGCCCTGTTCATCGATTCCGCTCCAACTAAGGTGGGAGAGACAGACACCCGCCAGCCACCTTATGCAACTAGTGCATGTCAGTCGGTGGAACCGGTCTCACGTAAGCGTACGTGTAAGGTTGGTCCGGGCCGCTTCATCCCACAATACCGTTGAGCAAGAAAAGACTAGTAGAGGCAAGTAAGATGACAAAATCCATGCCCACAACAAAATTGTGTTCTACTCGTGCAAAGAGAACTACGCATAAACCTAGCTCATGATGCCACTGTTGGGGAACGTTGCAGAAAATTAAAATTTTTCCTACGGTTTCACCAAGATCCATCTATGAATTCATCTAAGCAACGAGTCAAGGGAGAGAGTTTGCATCTACATACCACTTGTAGATCGCGTGCGGAAGCTTGCAAGGTGATGATGTAGTCGTACTCGACGTGATTCGAATCACCGATGACCAAGTGCTGAACGGACAGCACCTCCGCGTTCAACACATGTACGGGACGGGAGACGTCTCCTCCTTCTTGATCCAGCAAGGGGAAATGAGAGGTTGAGGAAGACAGCTCCACCGGCAGCACGACGGCGTGGTGATGGTGGAGAGGCAGTACTCCGACAGGGCTTCGCCAAGCACACAACGGAGGAGGAGAGGTGTTGAGGAGGGGAGGGCTGCGCCTTGGAGGGGTGGTGCGGCTGCCCTCCCCTCACCCCTCTATTTATAGGGGGAAGGGAGAAGGGGGCCGGCCCCCTAGAACCCATCTAGGGGGGGTGCGGCGGCCTAGGGGAGAGGGGAGAGGGTGGCTTGCCCCCCAAGCCAAGGGGGGGCGCCCCCTCTAGGGTTCCCCCTCAACCCTAGGCGCATGGGCCCAAGGGAGGGGGGTGCGGCCAGCCCACCAGGGGCTGGCTCCCTGCCTCACGCAGCCCATGTGGCCCCCCGGGAGGGGTGGCCCCTCCCGGTGGACCCTCGGAACCCTTCCGGTGGCCCCGGTACAATACCGGTATGACCCCGAAACTTCCCGGTGTCCGTTTGACAACTTCCCATATATAAATCTTTACCTCCGGACCCTTCCGGATCACCTCGTGACGTCCAGGATCCCATCCGGGACTCCGAACAACATTCGGTAGTCACATACTAGTCTTCCTAATAACCCTAGCGTCACCGAACCTTAAGTGTGTAGACCCTACGGGTTCGGGAGACATGCAGACATGACCGAGACGCTCTCAGTCAATAACCATCAGCGGGATCTGGATACCCATGATGGCTCCCACATGCTCCTCGATGTTGTCATCGGATGAACCACGATGTCGAGGATTCGATCAAACCCTGTATGCAATTCCCTTTGTCAATCGGTACGTTACTTGCCCGAGACTCGATCGTCGGTATCCCAATACCTTGTTCAGTCTCGTTACCAGCAAGTCACTTTACTCGTACCGTAATGCATGATCCCGTGTCCAACACCTTGGTCACATTGAGCTCAATATGATGATGCATTACCGAGTGGGCCCAGAGATACCTCTCCGTCATACGGAGTGACAAATCCCAGTCTCGATCTGTGTCAACCCAATAGCTACTTTCGGAGATACCTGTAATGCACCTTTATAGTCACCCAGTTACGTTGTGACGTTTGATACACCCAAGGCACTCCTATGGTATCCGGGAGTTACACGATCTCATGGTCTAAGGAAGAGATACTTGACATTGGCAAAGCTCTAGCAAAATGAACTACACGATCTTTTATGCTATGCTTAGGATTGGGTCTTGTCCATCACATCATTCTCCTAATGATGTGATCCCGTTATCAACGACATCCAATGTCCATAGTCAGGAAACCATGACTATCTATTGATCACAACGAGCTGGTCAACTAGAGGCTCACCAGGGACATATTGTGGTCTAAGTATTCACACGTGTATTACGATTTCCGGACAATACAGTTATAGCATGAATAAAAGACAATTATCATGAACAATGAAATATAATAATACTTTTATTATTGCCTCTAGGGCATATTTCCAACAGGATTTGGCCTCCAGACTGTCTTTCGCCGCCTCAGATCTTCTTCCCCGCTGCTGGTAGCCATGAAAACTGCATTACCATCATCAACCGAGCAAATGACCTCGAGGACTACACGGGTCCACAAGAGAGGTCGCACTCTTTCGTGTCTACTTACGTTATGCATCGCTTAGTATTACATGCTACTTTATCGCCCTTGAGGGAGTCCTGGATTAGGGGGTCTCCGGATAACCGGACTATATCCTTTGGCCGGACTGTTGGACTATGAAGATACAAGATTGAAGACTTCGTCTCGTGTCCGGACGGGACTCTACTTGGCGTGGAAGGCAAGCTAGGCAATACGGATATGTATATCTCCTCCTTTGTAACCGACTTTGTCTAACCCTAGCCCCCTCCGGTGTCTATATAAACCGGAGGGTTTTAGTCCGTAGGACAACATACAATCATACCATAGGCTAGCTTCTAGGGTTTAGCCTCTCCGATCTCGTGGTAGATCAACTCTTGTAATACTCATATCATCAAGAATAAATCAAGCAGGACGTAGGGTTTTACCTCCATCAAGAGGGCCCGAACCTGGGTAAAACATAGTGTCCCCTGCATCCTGTTACCATCCGCCTTAGACGCACAGTTCGGGACCCCCTACCCGAGATCCGCCGGTTTTGACACCGACATTGGTGCTTTCATTGAGAGTTCCTCTGTGTCGTCGCCGTTAGGCTTGATGGCTCCTACGATTATCGATAGCGATGCAGTCCATGGTGAGACTTTTCTCCCCGGACACATCTTTGTGTTCGGCGGCTTCGCACTGCGGGCCAACTCACTTGGCCATCTGGAGCAGATCAAAAGTTACGCCCCTGGCCACCAGGTCAGGTTTGGAAGCTTAAACTACACGGATGATATCTGCGGAGACTTGATCTTCGACGGATTCGAGCCCCTGCCTTGTGCGCCGCGCGGTCATGATGAGTACGATTTAGCTCTACCATCGGGCCGTATTCAGGAGATCGCACCGGCAGCCGCTCCGAGCCTCAATTCGGAACCAGTTGCGCCATCCATGGACGGGTGGATGGACCCCATCACGGAGGCCGTACCATCAGCGGCGATCGAGCCAAATATCGACCTTACCCTTCACGAGAGCCGTGTTGCCAAACTGCCGGATCCTTCTCTGGCCACGGACTACGAACCGCCTACGCCCGTTCCTATCGAATCCGATTGGGCGCCGGTCATGAAGTTTACCTCCGCGGATATTTTCCAGCACTCGCCCTTCGGCGACATACTGAACTCATTAAGGTCTCTCTCCTTGTCAGTAGGATCCTGGCCGAACTACGTCCAGTAGGATTGGGATACGGATGACAAAGAAATTCGCCGCCCACCCACCACCCACTTAGTAGCCACTATCGATGACTTAACCGACATGCTTGACTTCGACTCCGAAGACATCGACAATATGGACGATGATGCGGGAGTCGAAGAGGAATCACTGCCCACAGGGCACTAGACAGCCACCTCATCATACGATATATACATAGTGGACACACCCAAAGAAGGCAATGGCGACACGACAACGGAGGATGACCCCTCCAAGAAGCAACCCAAGCGCCGACGTCAGCGGTGCCGCTCTAAGTCCCTCCAAGGCAAAAGTGGTGATACCGACACCGGAGATAATAGCACTCCGGACAGTGCCGAAGACAACAACAATCCCCTCCAGCAAGATTTAGAGCAGGAGGATGGAGGAGCCAGCTCTCCTGCGAGAGCGGCAGATGGAGAGGCGGAGGATGATAATTACATGCCTCCCTTCGAAGACGAGGCAAGCCTCGGCGATGACGAATTCGCCGTGCCAGAGGATCCCGTCAAACAAGAGTGCTTCAAGCGCAGGCTTATAGCCACGACAAATAGCCTTAAGAAAAAGCAGCAGCAACTTCAAGCTGATCAATTGCTAGCTGATAGATGGACTGAAGTCCTGGCGGCCGAGGAGTATAAACTCGAACGCCCCTCCAAGAGTTACCCAAAGCGCAGGTTGCTACCCCGACTAGAGGAGAAAGCACCGAAACCTACATCCCCGGCGTATGACGCGGTTGATCGGCCACCTCGCGGCCGCGACAGAGAGACATTCCAGCCAAAAGCTCAGCCCGCACCCCGTCGTCATTCAAATAAAAAGGCAGGGGGAAATACGCCAGACCTGCGAGACGTATTGGAGGACAAAGCAAAACATGCAAGATGAATTTACGGATCACGAGGGCGCGCCACTATGCGAGACGATAATCGTCATGCCGGATACAGTAAAAGTAAGTCTGGCCGGGCCTAACATAGCGGGCAAGACTCATTCGAGCTGCGTCGCGATATAGCCCAGTACAGAGGTGCCACACACCCCTTATGCTTCACAGACGAAGTGATGGATCATCAAATCCCAGAGGGTTTCAAACCCGTAAATATAGAATCATACGACAGCACAACAGATCCTGCGGTATGGATTGAGGATTTCCTCCTACACATCCACATGGCCTGCGGTGATGACCTACACGCCATCAAATACCTCCCACTCAAACTCAAAGGACAAGCTCGACATTGGCTCAACAGCTTGCCAGAAGAGTCCATTGGCTGTTGGGAAGATCTGGAAGCCAAGTTCCTCAACAACTTTCAGGGCACTTATGTACGACCACCAGATGTCGATGACTCACATAATTCAGCATCCAGAGGAATCGGCCAGGCAATTCTGGACACGGTTCTTAACAAAGAAAAATCAAATTGTCGACTGTTCGGATGTAGAGGCCCTAGCAGCTTTCAAGCACAACATCCGCGGCGAGTGGCTAGCCTGGCACCTTGGTCAGGAAAAGCCGAAATCTATGGCAGCCCTCACGACACTCATGACCCGCTTTTGTGCGGGAGAAGACAGCTGGCTGGCTCGCAGTAATAACATATCAAAGAACCATGGTACTTCGGATACCAAGGACGGCAATGGCAGGTTACGTCGCAACAAACATAAGTGCGGCATTAACAACGACAATACCGAGGATATGGTAGTCAATGCCGGATTCAAAGGCTCTAAACCCGGTCAGCGGAAAAAGCCATTTAAGAGAAGCACCCCGGGCCCGTCCAGTTTGGACCGTATACTCGATCGCTCGTGTCAAATACACGACACCCCCGACAAGCCAGCCAATCACACCAACAGGGATTGTTGGGTGTTCAAGCAGGCCGGCAAGCTAAATGCCGAAAACAAAGATAAGGGGTCACATAGCAATGACGAGGAGGAGCCCCGGCAGCCGAACACCGGAGGACAGAAGAGGTCCCCCCCCCCAACAAGTGCGGACGGTGAACATGATATACGCAACCCACATCCCCAAGAGGGAGCGGAAGCATGCTCTCAAGGACGTATATGCGTTGGAGCCAGTCGCCCCAAAGTTCAACCCATGGTCTTCCTGTCCGATCACCTTCGATCGTAGGGACCACCCCACTAGTATCCGTCATGGCGGATTCTCCGCATTGGTCCTCGACCCAATCATTGACGGATTTCACCTCACTCGAGTCCTAATGAACGGCGGCATGAGCCTGAACCTGCTTTATCAGGACACAGTGCGCAAAATGGGTATAGACCCCTCAAGGATCAAACCCACCAAAATGACCTTTAAAGGCGTCATACCAGGTGTAGAGGCCCATTGCACAGGCTCAGTAACACTGGAAGTGGTCTTTGGATCTACGGATAACTTCCAAAGCGAAGAGTTAATCTTCGACATAGTCCCGTTCCGCAGTGGCTATCATGCACTGCTAGGGCGAACTGCATTCGCAAGATTCAATGCGGTACCGCATTATGCATATCTCAAGCTCAAGATGCCAGGACCACGAGGGGTCATCACAGTCAATGGAAACACAGAGCGCTCTCTCCGCACGGAGGAGCACACTGTGGCCCTCAAAGCAGAATCATAAAGCAACCTCTTAAGGCAATCCACTAGTTCGGCGATTAAGGACCCATACACCTTCAAGCGCGCCCGGAGTAATCGGCAACAGGACCGCCTGGCACGTTCCAAGCTCGCATAGCAATGCGGCCCCCACCCCGGTCCCAGCCAAACGGTGAAATCCATGCCACGCGTACATAATTACGCATTAAAAATACCATGGGCACAGGCGGGGAGGGGGGCACGACGGTGGCACGCCCCAAGTCGCGGCTTAAACCACACTAGGGGCTTCCCGCTTTGTTATTTTTCTCTTTCAGGACGTCAATCTCTGGAAACCATGTCCGGCAGTGCGATTGTCGAACACTTGATGCAGTATCCAAGCAGGCAGAAAGCTACGTCACACCACGGAACTCCCAGGATGGATTACGATAACGAGTGAAATATTTGCTTTAATACTATTCCTCAGCTTGCCCTTGGAAGGGATATGTCAAAACAGTCCTACTTTTTTGCTTATCGCACTACTTGTATAATTCTGCTTTAACGCACCTTTTTGAATAAAACATGCATAGCATTAAGACTATTATTGCATTATTCTTTATATATATATATATATATATATTCATTCATTCATGACATCCAGCACCCGTACACTCTGGTACGGCCAATATGCTAGGGGCTTAAGCATACCCCATAATACGGCGTGAGAAGTCCGAACACTTTCGACAGTGCGACACCCCGAACTTATAGCATTATATGCATCAGCTCCGAATCATGTCTTGGGTCAATAGTTGGGTTTGCCCGGCTCCCATGTTTTGGTACCTTACGTTCCGCTATATCAGCTAAGGTAGCATTGGGAGAACTATCACGATTGTGCCCCGGTTTTGCTGGGCTAAGCACCTCAGTAGAGAAAGCTAAAACGGACTGTCATGATAAGGCGAGAGACTGGTCGCTGTTCGAGAGGTTTCGAGTCCCTAAAGGCTCATGCCGCTTAGAGCGAGGAGTCGGCCCTGTCCGGCTTAAGGCGTGTATCGCGCCCTGAATTCGGCCTTCCGAATACTAGGGGCTTCATCGAAATTTAAAATTATAGAATTCTATGGCTAAGTGAGAGTGATAACGCATTATAGTCTGATTGCCTTGTTCGTTGTGCTGAGCACCTCCCTCGAAGGACCCAATAATGGGAACAAGAGTGCTCAGGTTTATCCTGAACACCCCAGCACTCGTGGCGTGGGGGCAGAAGCCGACGACTAGCCATCTCTCATATTTGATAAACAGACGAACAGAAGGTAATATTTTAAATTCAAACAAGCGTTGCATAGCGCATATGAACAAGTTTTCATAAATACAGGATTACACGAGCGAGTTTACTCGAATATTATATCTTTCGTACACTCGTCTGCTACGAGACGAGCACCCATCAAGACACCCTCATAGTACATCTCGGGGTGGCGATGCTCCTTGCCCTGCGGCGGCCCTTCCTTCACCAGCTTCACGGTGTCCATCTTGGCCCATTGCACCTTCACACGGGCGAAAGCCCGGCGTGCACCTTCGATGCAGACGGACTGCTTGATGACTTCAAGCTGTGGGCAGGCATCCACAAGCCGCCTCACCAGGCCGAAGTAGTTGTTGGGAAGGGCATCGCCAGGCCACATCCGGACTATAAAGCCCTTCATGGCCTGTTCGGCCGCCTTGTGCAGCTCGACCAGTTGCTTCAGCTGGTCTCTCAGAGGCATCGAGTGTTCGGTCCCAGTATACTAAGACCAGAACAGCTTCTCCGTTGAGCTTCCCTCCTCGACCTGGTAAAACAGTGCGGCATCTGACACGCCGCGGGGCAAATCTGCGAATGCTCCTGGAGAGCTCCAGATTCGGGTAAGTAACAAGTAATTCACTTTCACATGCTTGCTTTGCATATAGAATGCCTTACCCGCCGCTATCTTCTTCATCGCATCAATCTCCTGGAGGGCCTTTTGGGCTTCGGCCTTGGCACTCTTTGCGCTCTCGAGGGCCGTGGCAAGCTCAGACTCTCGCATCTTCAAGTCAAGCTCCAACGCCTCGTGCTTCGTCACAAGAGCGTGGAGCTCTTGCTGCACCTCGCCCACCCGAGCCTCATGCCTCTCCCGCTCGGTGCGCTCCTTGGACGCTTTGTTTTCGGCCTCGGATAGCGCTTGCTTCAGGGTCGCCACCTCGGTTGTGGCCCCTGGCAAATTTATGATGATCCTGTCATTTTGCAATCGCATTCTTTTTATACATATTCATAGACTAGGTACTACTTACCTTTGTTCTCCTCGAGCTGCCTCTTGGCAAGGCCGAGCTCGTCCTTGGACCCTTTAAGGTCCTCCTTTAGTGCGGCGACCTCCACAGTCAGTGCGACAGAGGCCAACAACGAAGCCTGCATACGCATATAGACATACTTATATTAGACTCCTGCGATATTGTTTGATCCTCTGTTCGGCTTTTCTTTTTGAACACCGAACAGAGCATCATAGGCTACTGTCTATGCGGTAATATTTTTCCTATATTTCAAAAACTTACCTCAAAGCCTGTTAGAAGGCTGGCACAGGCTTCAGTCAGTCCGCTCTTGGCGGACCGAACCTTCTGGACCACCGCACTCATAATAGTGCGGTGCTCTTCGTCGATGGAAGCGCTGCGAAGTGCTCCCAGCAGGTTGTCCGGTGCCTCTGGATGGACAGAGGTCACTGGCACAGGCGTCTTGCCCCTTTTGGAAGGAGGCCGCCTGCCCGAGTCCGGAACCACTGGGGGTTCCGGCGCGGTGTTCGGCTGAGGGCCGAACTCGGAGCCCTCGGGAGCCTTGCTCCCTCTGCTCCCAGAATCCGGGAGGTCGCCTCGAGGCGCCTCCGGGACTGTCTCCCCTCGACCCGGTGCCTCTTGAAACAACAACTCGGCGTTGTCCGTAGGGCAAGGGGAGCTGGCGGTCGGAAGTGGATCGCTATCCATATCCGACGAGCCCAGGGAGTCGTCCGACGATACATCGATACGGGCTCGTGGTGGTCTGCATAATCATAATTTGGCGTTAGGAGAAGAAGTGCGACAAAGGTATGCTATGAATTACTCTGGCATCCGGATACTTACGACTTCACCAGGGGCTTAGCCCTGAGCAGCCACTCGTCTTCGCCTTTGGCGGAGGTGGTGGAGTAGTTCAGAAGGAGGGTCCTTCCCTTCTTGGACCCTTCACCCCCCCGGTTGGGCGGCCTTCCTTTTCTTGTCTCCCCCAATTGGAGGGGGAGCATCTTCATCCTCCTCCTCGTCTTCGGGAGATGAGTGCGTCGCGGAGTTATCGGACGATGAATCCGATAACACCTGGCATCGGGAACTCTTTCGGGTTCCCTTAGCCTTCTTGGTCTTCTCCGACACCTTGTAAGGAGCTGGAGTCAGCATCTCCGTTAGGAGAGCGTCTGTAGTGTCTTCGGGCAGAGGG
The DNA here is from genome assembly GCF_018294505.1 of Triticum aestivum. Lineage (NCBI taxonomy): Eukaryota > Viridiplantae > Streptophyta > Magnoliopsida > Poales > Poaceae > Triticum > Triticum aestivum. Next base: position 115,774,485 of record NC_057803.1, read on the forward strand.
GCCAGACAGTTAATCGCCCCGACATCTCCACCCAGTCCTATCAAAGGCATGGAGCTCAGACCCCGCACATGATTAAGCTAGGGGAAATAAAATATCCTACCAGATGTATAGAACTCACCGAATGTGCTCGGCGCTTCGCGCTTAGCCCGCGGTCCTCGGTGAGAGAGGGAGGGACCTCGGCGCCCTTAAACAGCACCCTCCAGACGTCTTTGTGCGTCGTATCGAAGAGCTCGCTCAGAGTCTGGTGCTGGGCCGGGTCGAACTCCCACAAGTTGAAATCCCGTTGTTGACACGGGAGGATCCGGCGGATGAGCATGACCTGGACTATGTTGACAAGCTTGAGCTTCTTGCTCATATTCTAGATACATTTCTGGAATCTGTCCAGCTCCACCGATGAACCCCAGGACAGGCCCTTCTCTTTCCAGGAGGTGAGCCGCATGGGGATTCCGGATCGAAACTCAGGGGCAGCCACCCAGTTGGTGTCGTGCGGCTCGGTGATGTAGAACCACGCCGATTGCCACCCCTTTATGGTCTCCACGAAGGAGCCTTCAAGCCATATGACGTTGGGCATCTTGCCCACCATGGCTCCGCTGCATTCTGCTTGTTGGCCGCCCACCACCTTCGGCTTGATATTGAACGTCTTTAACCATAGGCCGAAGTGGGGCCGGATGCAGAGGAAAGCCTCACACACAACGATGAACGCCGAGATGTTGAGGATGAAGTTTGGGGCCAGATCATGGAAGTCGAGCCCGTAGTAGAACATGAGACCACAAACGAATGGATGGAGGGGAAACCCCAGTCCGCGGAGGAAGTGGTGGAGGGAGACTACCCTCTCGTGAGGTTCAAGGGTAGGAATGATCTGCCCCGCAGCGGGCAGCTGATGCGCGATGTTCGCAGCTAAGTATCCGGCTCTGCGCAGCTTCTTGATGTGTCCCTCCGTAATGGAGGAAGCCATCCATTTTGCTCCCGCTCCGGACATGATTGGAGAAGGTTGAGGGGAAGGATGTGGACTTGGGTGTTGGAGCTCGAGTGCGCAAGAATGGATGGGCAAGGAGGAAGAAGGCGTGGGTAGAAAAAGGTTAAACCTTGTCCCTTTATAAGGGCGGCCGAAACTATGCACTCCCACTAGCCTGGTAAAACTCGCTTATCCAAGCGCCGTAGTCGATGGCGCGGTTGGGTTACCCATGCCTTTTTGATGAGAATCCCGTAATAAGGGGGACGCGATCTCTGCTTTGACAAGACGTGTCAAAAAACTGCCTCGCGTTATGTGCGGGGCTAGTTAAAGGAAACGGTTCGAATAATCACCGGGCCATGGCATAATGTCATGTTGCCAAAACAAGTCAGCAGATTAGATTTGTGGAAATATTATTCTCTCTACGGTGGTATGTGGAACTTATTTTGCAGGGTCGGGCACTATCCTTATATTCAAATTCTTCTGTGCTGTATTCAGAGGAGGAACCTGCCTTGAAATGCAGAAGACAATATTGCACGCCGGACTCATCGTCATTGAAGCCTCGTTCAGGGGCTACTGAGGGAGTCCTGGATTAGGGGGTCTCCGGACAGCCGGACTGTATCCTTTGGTCGGACTATTGGACTATGAAGATACAAGATTGAAGACTTCGTCTCGTGTCCGTATGGGACTCTACTTGGCGTGGAAGGCAAGCTAGGCAATACGAATATGTGTATCTCCTCCTTTGTAACTGACTTTGTGTAACCCTAGCCCCCTCTGGTGTCTATATAAACCGGAGGATTTTAGTCCGTAGGACAACATACAATCATACCATAGGCTAGCTTCTAGGGTTTAGCCTCTCCAATCTCGTGGTAGACCAACTCTTGTAATACTCATATCATCAAGAATAAATCAAGCATGACGTAGGGTTTTACCTCCATCAAGAGGGCCCGAACCTGGGTAAAACATCGTGTCCCTTGCCTCATGTTACCATCCGCCTTAGACGCATAGTTCGGGACCCCCTATCCGAGATCCGCCGGTTTTGACACTGACAGTCCTGTTCACCGATTAGACTCTGAGTCAGCTCCAAACTAATGGTCAAACTTGAGTTTTTAAATGGTTGTGGGGTACATATCGGGGCCGCTATCAATAGTATCTATCTACTATCTGGTTAATCTCCGGTGTCTACTATGAGTTTCATGTTGGGTGGGAAACAAACAGTAAAGAATCCATTATCTGTATTTTTAACTGAAGCCATTATCTGCCTGCTATTATTGGTTTTGGGTCTATCCACAGGTTGCTACCATCACTCTAGATTTCTGCATGCACTCCTTACATAATCTCACTATGTTTTATTCCTATGCATGACAGTTATTGTAAACAATGGAACTGAACATGTAGAGCAAAAGAGACGAGCCTTGCGTGGCAATAAAATTTCATGTAGGCGTCGCTCCATGGTAGGCGCAAAGGCAGCCCCCTCCATGCATTTCGGATTGTAATCGAGAGGAAGATAGCTGTTCTGAGGGGGATTCAGAAGGAGAAGACAACTCCTATTTACCCCCTGAGGTCTTCGCTCTAACTTGGCATGCTGATGTTGGTTATATCATGCATATGGTGTCTTGCATTGCTTACTTTATACATCAAATATGTCATCTGCTTAGTTTAGACATCCTTTGTGCGAATGCCATCTATTTAGTTTATTCATCGTTTATGTGAATTATGCAACGCCATCTTGTTTAGCCAGGCATCATATATGTGAATTTTGCAATGCCATCCTGCTTAGCCAGTCATCTTATATGTAAATTATATCATGCCATCCTTTTTTCGTTACATATTACATTTGTCAACAATGTTAGTGCATTCAACTGCTCTTCGTGTGCATCAGCCATTTGACACGGTGATGGCAAATTCTGGAGTGAAAACAAGGTCTTCAGAGCAGACTATGCTATCTGACGAAGCGCATATCTCGCTGGTTATGGATAGCTCCTCAGAGGAGGATTCAGAGACAGATGACCAGTCCTATTCCCCCCCGAGGTGTATGCTCTAACTTGGCAGGGTTATGTTGCTCATATCGTGCGTATGGTGTCTCGCATTGCTATGTCATTTGATTAGTTTAGACATGCTTTGTGTGAATGCCACCTGTTCAGTGTCTAATTACTATATATGTGAATTATGCATTGCCATCTTGTTGCAAGACATTATATATGTAAATTATACAATGCTATCTTGTTGCAAAGGCATTATATATGTGAATTATGCAATGCCATGCTGTTTAGCCAATTATCATGTATGTGAATTATATCATGCTATCATTTTTTTGTATTACGTGTTCCATTTGTCGACAACGTTTGTATATTCAACTACTCTTCCTGTGCATCAGCCATTTGAAGCGGTGATGGAAGTATCTGGAGTGAAAACAAGGTATTCAGAGCAGACAATGCTACCTGCTGAAGCAGACATCTTGGTGGTTACAGAGAGCTCCTCAGAGGAGGATTCAGAGACTGATGACCAGTCCTATTTCCCCCCTGAGGTCTATGCTCAAACTTGGCAGGGTTAGATTACCCATGTCATGCATGTTGTCTTGCATTGCTTAGTTTTTACATCATATATGGATTTTCATCTGCTTACTTGCTTACTATATAAATCATATATTTTAATTATATCATCCCATCATGTTTACATAGTACATACACATCATCTATCTGAATTATGGCATGGCAACCCATTTAATAAAGACATCATATAGTTATATCATCTTATCCTGTTTAGTGTTTACAGTCATCATATTTTGAATTATGGCATCCTATTCGTGAATGTATGTGAATTATGGCATGCCAACCTATTTAATAAACACATTATATAGTTATGTCATGTCATCCTATTTACATAGTCTCATATTTTGAACTATGTCTTTCCATCTTTTCTAGTTAGCCATCATAATGTGAAATTGTGTCATGCTATCCTGTTTAGTTAGCCATCATAGATGTGAAATTGTGTCATGCTATCCTGTTTGGTTAGACAACATAAATATGCATTATTTCATGCCCTCTTTTATTCCCCACTATCCATTGCACCTGTCTATCATACAATGTCTATACTTCCAATTACTTTTCTTGTTTATCAGCCATTTGAATTGGAGAGCGTGATGGCAGTATCTAAGGGAGTAACAACACGGTCTTCAGAAAAGATAGTGCTACTAGTTGATGCAGATAGAACCACGGTTGTACTTGCCCAAGGACCAGATCCACCACACATAACCGAGACTCTCGTAGATTGTACCCCTACCCAGTTGGACAGAGAACCGGCTACACCCCTTCTAACCCCAACCCCGACAGATAGTAACCCAGTTCCAGTTGACACAGCACCGTCTCCACCACAGAGCACCCAAACACGAGCAGTTAGTAAGGGAACTGCAGTGCCCAAAGCACGAGGACCACCACTCCGAATCCCAACTCAACGCTTAAAGGAGAAGAAGATTTGTTCTCATGTCAGGTTCTATAGCTATGGTTCATACTCCTTTGCTCTTGCATTACTGTATTTACTCATACCAACTATTTTCAAATTTGAAGGATGGAATTGAAACTCCAATGGCGCAACAGGTATGTTTTAAACCTGTTTCTTTAACTAGTTTGCTGCTGTAACCTGCTCTATGTTGATTTCAGTTTCAATTGAATAAACAGTTACGTTCTCATGTCATGCACATTACAAGTGTTGTTATTGCTCTATAGTTACCCACACTTATATTCTATCTATTCTGCTTTGTCTTGAACAAATATTATTTGAACTGTGTCTCTATCTTGATTTGGCAACAAAAACTAGAATGATATAGACCATAAAGTGACCATGGTACATAGATATATGTTTGTTTCATGTTGTTATCCTGTCCACTTTACTATTGAACTCATTTACCAAAATGAGTTTCATATACAACATGGTAAACATGCGATGTGTCTGCTTGTTTCTCTTTTAGAATGCGGATAAAATATTGGAGAACAGTACCGCGTTATCCAATGGTAAAGGAAGTAATGCAGATAAGGTTCAAGATAGTGAGACATCCCTGTTGGTCTCCAAGAAAGCTGATAAAAACTATCTTGACGACAGTGAGGGAACCCAAAAGTCCTGTCTTGATGTAGTGTTCGAGTTACTGGCCACTACTGCTAGCACAAGCTCTTCGAACTCGCTGCCTGAATCAGTTCGTCTTCTTGAGTCTCAACTTCAAGTTGAAAGACATCGATCAGATGTGCTCCGACAGGAAGCTGAAGGACTGAGGAAGTCCCTGCAGAATTCAGATGCATATTTTCTGGTGCAACAGCAAGCGCTGGAGGATTTAAGCGCCAAACAAGAGAAAGTTAATAAGATTGCTAAGCATCTTGCCAGCATTATGGGTACCCAGGATATTGTTTCTTGAGATCTTCTGAAGTGGTTTCAGTTCTGGATTTGTTTTGCTGCAGCGTTTATTTGCGCTGGTCGCCAACTTTGACAACCAGTGTATATGATATGTTGTTTTGTTCCCTATATTTGCACTGGTGGCGAACTTTGATGCCCAGTGGATGTAATATGTGTAATAGCCGTGATAGCCTAGCGTTAGTTGCTTGCTTATTTATTTCCTTCTTGTCTTGTTTATTTGTTTGCTTATAGTCATTGCAGTTCTTTTTCCGCGGTTAGCTAGTGGCTGCAATAACCTACTTTTTAAAACTAGACCACAATAACCATGGGCTAATATTTACTGTAGTGACACTGGGCCTCCTACTGGCCGTAGAAACAGTGGGCCTTCTACGGGCCGTAGAAACAATGGGCCTTCTACGGGCCGTAGAAACAATGGGCCTTCTGCGGACCGTATCATCAATGGGCCTTATACGGGCCGTATGATCGATTGGCCAAACATGGGCCAAACAGACCACATTATGGCCATAAACGGGCTAGAGTTGGAATCGTCCGTTCATGGGCCGACCATAACGGGCCATCGTTAATAGGCCGTATTTGATGACGCTATGAAAATGGCCCAACGTATTAACGGACCACAAACGGGCCGACTATAACCACGGGCTGAATTTGGCCCACAAGCAGAAAATGACAGTAACGGGCCGTAAGTACACGGATGCTGGAAATGAGCCCAAGAATAAATAGGCTCTGAGAAAGCCGAAAGATAACATGGGCTGGAAACGGCCCAACGGAATAACGGGCCGTTAATGGGTATAAAGTGATACACTGTTCATTACGGGCCAGTTTCACCACGGGCCGTTAATGGGTGTAAAGTGATACACTGTTCGTTACGGGCCAATTTCACCACGAGCCGTTAATAGGCCAAGAGTCACATAGGGACTCATATGGGCCGAAAGACGTCATGGGCCATACATGCGCCAGAAGTGAAAAACAGGCTGGAGTCATATTGGATGGCCCAAATGACGCTACTGGGCCTAATTCGGATAGGGCGTAACGAGCCTTGGATTAGCGGGCTGTAAATGGGCTATATGCGAACAGGCCGTTAACAGGCTTTCCATGGGCCGGACCGCCACCTTTTGACCAAGTCAAATGGGCCGGCCTTTTCATAGGAATGGGCCTCTATTGGGCCGTGCCACGTGTCTACGTATCATAGGCGCATTCCGTCCAATGAGTGGATGACATCTGTCCCAACGATGAGCCGACACGTGTTTCCTCCAGCCAATGATGATTTTACACGTGGAAAATCCCCATTGGTCGGGGCTGTTAACGGGTTATCGGATCCAAAACCCGACCCGATAGCTTAATGGTGTTCCGTTACGGTGGATGCCACGTGTCGGTCACCCTTAACGAAAGCACTTCTGTGACATGCGATTTATCGTCATGGAAGTGGACACTTTCGTGATGATAATTTTGGTAATGTCATGGAACACTTCTACGACAACACAGGTATGATTATCTTGATTCTGTCATAAAATCGTCATGGACGTACATGCATGACAAAAAATGCGACCTACTGTGACAAACACGTATCATCACAGAAGTGTATTTTTTTGGTAGTGATAATGGATACTAGGGATCAAACCCTAACAAAACTAACTCTATTACATGATAAATCTCATCCAACCCATCACCGTCCAGTAAGCCTACGATGGAATTACTCACACACGGCGGTGAGCATCATGAAATTGGTGATGGAGGAAGGTTGATGATGACGATGGCGATAGATTCCCCTCTCTGGAGCCCCGAACGGACTCCACATCAGCCCTCCCGAGAGAGATTAGGGCTTGGCGGTGGCTCTGTATCGTAAAACATGATGAATCCTTCTCTGTGATTTTTTTCTCCATGAACGTGAATATATAGAGTTGGAGTTGAGGTCGGTGGAGCACCAGGGGGCCCACGAGGCAGGGGGCACGCCCAGGGGGTAGGCGCACCCCCACCCTCGTGGACAGGGTGTGGGGCCCCTGGCTTTGATTCTTTTGCTAGTATTTTTTATATATTCCAAAAAATATTCTTCGTTGATTTTTAGGTCATTCCGAAAACTTTTATTTTTGCACAAAAATAACACCATGGCAATTCTGCTGAAAACAACGTCAGTCCGGGTTAGTTCCATTCAAATCATGCAAGTTAGACAAGGGAAAAAGTGTTTGGAAAAGTAGATACGATGGAGACGTATCAACTCCCCAAGCTTAAACCTTTGCTTGTCCTCAAGCAATTTAGTTGATAAACTGAAAGTGATAAACAAAAACTTTTACAAACTCTGTTTGCTCTTGTTGTTGTAAATATGTAAAGCCAGCATTCAAGTTTTCAGCAAAGATTATGAACTAACCATATTCATAATAACATTTAGGTCTCATGTTTACTCATATCAATGGCATAATCAACTAGCGAGCAATAATAATAAATCTTGGATGACAACTCTTTCTCAAAACAATCATAATATGATATAACAAGATGGTATCTCGCTAGCCCTTTCTGAGACCGCAAAACATAACCGCAGAGCAGTTCTGAAGATCAAGGGCTGACTGGAAATTGTAATTCATGGTAAAAGAGATCCAGTCACAGTCATACTCAATGTAAACTAATAGTAATGCATGCAAATGACAACGGTGCTCTCCAACTGGTGCTTCTTAATAAGAGGATGATGACTCAACATAAAAGTAAATAGATAGGCCCTTCGCAGAGGGAAGCAGGGATTTGTAGAGGTGCCAGAGCTCGGTTTTGAAATAGAGATGAATAATGTCTTGAGCGGTATACTTTCATTGTCAACATAACAACCGAGAGATCTCGATATCTTCCATGCTACACACATTATAGGCGGTTCCCAAGCAGAATGGTAAAGTTTATACTCCCCCACCACCAACAAGCATCAATCCATGGCTTGACTGAAACAACAGGTGCCTCCAACTAAGAACAATCCCGAGGGAGTTTTGTTTGCAATTATTTTGATTTGGTTTGAGCATGGGACTGGGCATCCTGGTGACCAACCATTTTCTCGTGAGTGAGGAGCGGAGTCCACTCCTCTTGAGAATAACCCGCCTAGCATGGAAGATACAGACAACCCTTGTTGATACATGAGCTATTCGATCATACAAAACAGAATTTCATTTGAAGGTTTAGAGTTTGGCACATACAAATTTACTTGGAACGACAGGTAGATACCGCATATAGGAAGGTGTGGTGGACTCATATGGGATAACTTCGGGGTTTATGGAGTTGGATGCACAAGCAGTATTCCCGCTTAGTACAAGTGAAGGCTAGAAAGAGACTGGGAAGCGACCTGCTAGAGAGCGACAACAGTCATGAAGATGCATTAAAATTAATCAACACTAAGTGCAAGCATGAGTAGGATATAATTCACCATGAACATAAATATCATGGAGGCTATGTTGATTTTGTTTCAACTACATGCGTGAACATGTGCCAAGTCAAGCCACTCGAATCGTTCAAAGGATGATACCACCCTATCATACCACATCACAACCATTTTAATAGCATGTTGGCACGCAAGGTAAACCATTATAAACTCCTAGAAAATTAAGCATGTCATGAGCAACTATAATCTCTAATTGTCATTGCAAACATGTTTCATTCATAATAGGCTGAATCAGGAATGATGAACTAATCATATTTACAATTAAGACATGTCGAGTTCATACCAGCTTTTCTCATCTCAGTCAATCCATCATATATCCTCATTATTGCCTTTCACTTGCATGACCGAACGGTGTGGATAATAATAATAATAGTGCACGTGCATTGGACTAAGTTGGAATCCGCAAGCATTTAATACAAGGGAGAAGACAAGGTAATATGGGCTCTTGGTTAGATCAACAATAATGCATATGAGAGCCACTTAACATTTTCATCATGGTCTTCTCCTCTCGACCCCCAAAGAAAATAAAATAAAACTATTTACACGAGAAAACTCCCAACAAGCAAAAGAAGAACGAGAAATCTTTTTGGGTTTTTTAATTATTACTACTACAAGCATGGAAAGTAAACTAGCAAAAAGCTACAACTATTTTTTTTTGGTTTTTATTAAGGTTTTCAAACACACAAGAAGAATACTGAAAAAGAAAATAAACTAGCATGGATGATATAATGAAAAAGTATGAGCACCGACAACTGACATGAGTGTGTGAACATGAATGTAATGTCGGTGAGAAATACGTACTCCCCCAAGCTTAGGCTTTTGGCCTAAGTTGGTCTATGGCCATGGCTAGCCTGGTGGAAATCCAAAGTTGTGACATGGGTTGTATTGAGATGCAGCAGCTATTGCCTCACGAGCTCTAGCTTGGAGGCGGGCTGCCTCCGTCCTCCTCTTGTACTCGTTCGCCTCCTCCCTGGTTATAACATATCTCCCTTTTGTCTGAAAGTCAAAGAAAGTAGGAGCATGGAGAGTAACATGGATGGTGCACCGTCTGTCAAAGATTAGTCGGTACTGGAGAAACTGATCGTTCCTCTCAACAAACTGATGACGAACCATAGCATTATAATCTAGATAAGCAGGAGGCAATTCAATATCATTCTCATGTATGGGTATCTCAAGAAAATTAGCTACACGAGTTGCATAAATTCCACCAAACAAGTCTCCACTTAAACTATTAAGATGCAACCTATGTGCAATAATAGCCCCCAAGTTATATTGTTTATCACCCAATACCGCACTCTTGAGGACATTAAGATCGGGAACGCACATGTGGCAAGCCTCATCTTTACCATTAATGCATCTACCACGAAGAGAGCAAAATAATGTATGGCAGGAAAATGAATGCTCCCTATGATAGCTTGTGTTATTTCTCTAGATTCCCCCACGGTGATACTAGCAAGAAAGTCTTTAAATTCAGATTTGTGAGGTTCACTAACATTACCCCATTGCGGAGGTTTACAAGCAGTATTAAAATCTTCTAAATTCTTAGTATAAGATTTATCATAGAGATCAAATAGGACAGTGTGAGAATTGCATGATGATGTAAATTTAAACCTTCTCACAAAGGAATCAGTTAGGTGATAATATTGGGGGCACTTATCTGACACGAAGCTCTCAAGTTCAGCATTACGCACATACACGTCAAATTCCTCCTTAATTCCTGCTTGGAACATAAAATCTTCTGACATCCATTCACAAGGCCGCACTTGAGCTTCTCTTCCGGCTCACGTATCACGGGCCCGGGTCCTTGCTTCCTTGAGGAACCACATTGGTATGTTTTCCTAAACATATTCCTTCCTCTGAAAAATTTCTGAAATTTTTAGTAAATCAAAACTAAAAGTGAACCAAACTCAACAAAATTGGTAGCAACTACTCCTACAAGTGCCTAGAGGCTATTGATAACCCACAAGTATAGGGGATCGCAACAGTTTTCGAGGGTAGAGTATTCAACCTAAATTTATTGATTCGATACAAGGGGAGCCAAAGAATATTCTCAAGTGATAGCAGCTGAGTTGTCAATTCAACCACACCTGAAAACTTAATATCTGCAGCAAAGTGTTTAGTAGCAAAGTAATATGATAGTAGTGATAACAGTAACAAAAGGTAACAATAGTAAAAGTAATGTTTTTGGTATTTTGTAGTGATGATAGCAATAGCAACGGGAAAGTAAATAAGCGAAGAACAATATATGGAAAGCTTGTAGGCAATGGATCGGTGATGGAGAATTATGCCGGACGCGGTTCATCATGTAACAGTCATAACCTAGGGTGACACAGAACTAGCTCCAGTTCTTTGATATAATGTAGGCATGTATTCCGAATATAGTCATATGTGCTTATGGAAAAGAACTTGCATGACATCTTTTGTCCTACCCTCCCGTGGTAGCGGGGTCCTTACGGAAACTAAGGGATATTAAGGCCTCCTTTTAATAAAGAACCAGAACAAAGCATTAACACATAGTGAATACATGAACTCCTCAAACTACGGTCATCATCGGTAAGTATCCCGATTATTGTCACTTCGGGGTTAACTGATCATAACACATAATAGGTGACTATAGACTTGCAAGATAGGATCAAGAACACTCATATATAGGTGAAAACATAATAGGTTTAGATCTGAAATCATGGCACTCGGGCCCTAGTGACAAGCATTAAGCATAGCAAAGTCATAAGAACATCAATCTCCGAACATAGTGGACACTAGGGATCAAACCCTAACAAAACTAACTCGATTAGATGATAGATCTCATCCAACCCATCACCGTCCAGCAAGCCTGCGATGGAATTACTCACGAACGGCGGTGAGCATCATGAAATTGGTGATGGAGGATGGTTGATGATGATGATGGCGACGGATTCCCCTCTCCGGAGCCCCGAACGGACTCTAGATCAGCCCTCCCGAGAGGTTTTAGGGCTTGGTGGTGGCTCCGTATCGTAAAACGTGATGATTTCTTCTCTATGATTTTTCTCTCCCCGAAACTCAATATATGGAGGTGGATTTGGGGTCGGAGAGGCAACAGGGGGCCCACGAGGTAGGGGGCGCGCCCCCCACCCTCGTGGAGAGACGGTGGGCCCCCTGGCCTTCATCTTTGGCAGGTATTTTTCTTATTTTATGAAAAGTGGCTCCGTGAAGTTTCAAGTCATTCCGAGAACGTTTGCTCCTGCACATAAATAACACCATGGTAATTCTGCTGAAAACAGCATCAGTCTGGGTTAGTTCCATTCAAATCTTGCAAGTTAGAGTCCAAAACAAGGGCAAAAGTGTTTGGAAAAGTAGATACGTTGGAGACGTATCAACTCCCCCAAGCTTAAACCTTTGCTTGTCCTCAAGCAATTCAGTTGATAAACTGAAAGTGATAAAGAAAAACTTTTACAAACTCTGTTTGCGCATGTTGTTATAAATATGTAAAGCCAGCATTCAAGTTTTCAGCAAAGATTATAACTAACCACATTCACAATAACGCATAGGTCTCAAGTTTACTCATATCAATGGCATAATCAACTAGCGAGGCATAATAATAAGTCTCTGATGACAACACTTTCTCAAAACAATCATAATATGATATAACAAGATGGTATCTCGCTAGCCCTTTCTGAGACCGCAAAACATAAATGCAGAGCACCTTTAAAGACCAAGGACTGACTAGACATTGTAATTCATGGTAAAAGAGATCCAGTCAAGTCATACTCAATGTAAACTAATAGTAATGAATGCAAATGACGGCGGTGCTCTCCAACTGGTGATTTTTAATAAGAGGATGATGACTCAGCATAAAAGTAAATAGATAGGCCCTTCGTAGAGGGAAGCAAGGATTTGTAGAGGTGCCAGAGCTCGGTTTTGAAATAGAGGTGAATAATATTTTGAGCGGTATACTTTCATTGTCAACATAACAACCAAGAGATGGCGATATCTTCCATGCTACACACATTATAGGCGGTTCCCAAATAGAATGGTAAAGTTTATACTCCCCCTTCCACCAACAAGCATCAATCCATGGCTTGCTCAAAACAATGAGTGCCTCCAACTAACAAGAGTCCCAGGGGGAGTTTTGTTTGCAATTATTTTGATTTAGTTTGCATAAAGCATGGGACTGGGCATCCCGGTGACCAGCCATTTATCTCGTGAGTGAGGAGCGGAGTCCACTCCTCTTGAGAATAACCCGCCTAACATGGAAGATACGGACAGCCCTAGTTGATACATGAGCTATTCGTGGATACAAAACATGATATTTATTTGAAGGTTTAGAGTTTGGCTCATACAAATTTACTTGGAACGGCTGGTATATACCGTATATAGGTAGGTATAGTGGACTCATATGGGATAACTTTGGGGTTTAAGGGATTGGATGCACAAGCAGTATTCCCGCTTAGTACAGGTGAAGGCTAGCAAAAGACTGGGAAGCGACCAGCTAGAGAGCGACAACAGTCATGAACATGCATTAAAATTAATCAACACTGAATGCAAGCATGAGTAGAATATAATCCACCATGAACATAAATATCGTGAAGGCTATGTTGATTTTGTTTCAACTACATGTGTGAACATGCGCTAAGTCAAGTGACTTAAATCATTCAGAGGGGGATACCACCCTATCATACCACATCATAACCATTTTAATAGCATGTTGGCACGCAAGGTAAACCTTTATAACTCATAGCTAATCAAGCATGGCACAAGAAACTATGATCTCTAATTGTCATTGCAAACATGTTTATTCATAATAGGCTGAATCAGGAACGATGAACTAATCATATTTACAAAAACAAAAGAGGTCGAGTTCATACAAGATTTTCTCATCTCAACCAATCCATCATATAACATCATAATTGCCTTTCACTTGCACGACCGAACGATGTGAATAATAATAGTGCACGTGCATTGGACTAAGCTGGAATCTGCAAGCATTCAATAAACAGGAGAAGACAAGGCAATACAGGCTCTTTTGTCAGATCAACAATAATGCATATAAGAGCCACTTCAACAATTTAATTATGGTCTTCTCCTATCGACCCCCAAAGAAAAGAAAAGAAATAAAACTATTTACACGGGAAAGCTCCCAACAAGCAAAAGAAGAACAGGAAATGTTTTTGGGTTTTCTTTTTAATTACTACTACAAGCATGGAAAGTAAATTGACTAAAAGCTACAACTAATTTTTTTTGTTTTTTCTTAAGGTTTATTGAACACACAAGAAGAAAGCATAAAAAGGAAAATAAACTAGCATGGATGATATAATGAAAAAGTATGGGCACCGACATCTAGCAATGAGTGTGTGAACATAAATGTAATGTCGGTGGGAAATACGTACTCCCCCAAGCTTAGGCTTTTGGCCTAAGTTGGTCTATGGCCACGGCTGGCCTGGCGGATATCCATAATAGTAGTTGGGGTCGTACTGCGAGGAAGAAGAGGAAGACTCAGCTTGCCACTGGCTGACAATTATCTCCGGATGCCACTGATAATTAGACTGTCGTGGAGGATCAACTTGTGGTTCTGGCTCTGACTCCTCAGCTGGCGCAGGGTTCCAGTAGGCGTGAATAGCCTTCAACGGAACAAGGTACGTTCCTACAAACAAATCAAAATAAACACGAGGCAGCATTTTTTCTTCCTTCTCAGAATGCCTAATAGGTATGTTAAAGTGTGCAGGTAGGCGTGATGCATAGATGCCTCCAAAGATGGGGCCCTTGGTACGGTTCAGACTTAACCGTTTGGCAATAATGCCGCTCATACTAAAAGTTTTATCACCGTATAAACCTTGGAGCAAAATAATAATATCAGGGATACTAAGGTTGTTGGGGAACGTAGCAGAAATTCAAAAAATTTCCTACGTATCACCAAGATCTATCGATGGAGAGACCAGCAACGAGTAGAAAGAGAGTGCATCTACATACCCTTGTAGATCGCTAAGCGGAAGCGTTCAAGTGAACGGGGTTGATGGAGTCGTACTCGTCGTGATTCAGATCACCGATGATCCTAGTGCCGAACGGACGGCACCTCCGCGTTCAACACACGTACAGCTCGACGATGTCTCCCACGCCTTGATCCAGCAAGGAGAGAGGGAGAGGTTGAGGAAGACTCCATCCAGCAGCAGCACAACGGCGTGGTGGTGATGGAGGAGCGTGGCAATCCTGCAGGGCTTCGCCAAGCACCTACGGGAGAGGAGGAGGTGTCACGGGAGGGAGGGAGGCGCCAAGGGCTCAGGTATGGATGCCCTCCCTCCCCTCCACTATATATAGGGGCAGGGGAGAGGGGGGAGGCGCAGCCTTGCCCCTTCCTCCAAGGAAGGGGTGCGGCTAAGAGGGGGGGAGGAGTCCATCCTCCCCAAGGCACCTCGGAGGTGCCTTCCCCCTTGAGGACTCTTCCCTCTAGGGTTCCCTAGGCGCATGGGCCTCTTGGGGCTGGTGCCCTTGGCCCATGTAGGCCAAGGCGCACCCCCTACAGCCCATGTGGCCCCCCGGGGCAGGTGGCCCCACCCGGTGGGCCCCCGGGACCCTTCCGGTGGTCCCGGTACAATACCGATGACCCCGAAACTTGTCCCGATGGCCGAAACAGGACTTCCTATATATAAATCTTTACCTCCGGACCATTCCGGAACTCCTCGTGACGTCCGGGATCTCATCCGGGACTCCGAACAACATTTGGTAACCACATACAAGCTTCCTTTATAACCCTAGCGTCATCGAACCTTAAGTGTGTAGACCCTACGGGTTCGGGAGACATGTAGACATGACCGAGATGTTCTCCGGTCAATAACCAACAGCGGGATCTGGATACCCATGTTGGCTCCCACATGTTCCACGATGATCTCATCGGATGAACCACGATGTCAAGGACTCAATCAATCCCGTATACAATTCCCTTTGTCTAGCGGTATGGTACTTGCCCGAGATTCGATCGTCGGTATACCGATACCTTGTTCAATCTCGTTATCGGCAAGTCTCTTTACTCATTCCGTAACACATCATCCCGTGATCAACCCCTTGGTCACATTGTGCACATTATGATGATGTCCTACCGAGTGGGCCCAGAGATACCTCTCCGTTTATACGGAGTGACAAAATCCCAATCTCGATTCGTGCCAACCCAACAGACACTTTCAGAGATACCCGTAGTGTACCTTTATAGCCACCCAGTTACGTTGTGATGTTTGGCACACCCAAAGCACTCCTACGGTATCCGGGAGTTGCACAATCTCATGGTCTAAGGAAATGATACTTGACATTAGAAAAGCTTTAGCATACGAACTACATGATCTTGTGCTAGGCTTAGGATTGGGTCTTGTCCATCACATCATTCTCCTAATGATGTGATCCCATTATCAACGACATCCAATGTCCATGGTCAGGAAACCGTAACCATCTATTGATTAACGAGCTAGTCAACTAGAGGCTTACTAGGGACATGGTGTTGTCTATGTATCCACACATGTATCTGAGTTTCCTATCAATACAATTCTAGCATGGATAATAAAGATTATCATGAACAAGGAAATATAATAATAATCAATTTATTATTGCCTCTAGGGCATATTTCCAACAGTCTCCCACTTGCACTAGAGTCAATAATCTAGTTCACATCGATATGTGATTAACACTCAAGGTCACATCCCCATGTGACTAACACCCAAAGAGTTTACTAGAGTCAATAATCTAGTTCACATTTACCATGTGATTAACACTCGATGAGTTCTGGGTTTGATCATGTTATGCTTGTGAGAGAGGTTATAGTCAACGGGTCTGAACCTTTCAGATCCGTGTGTGCTTTACAAATCTCTATGTCATCTCCTAGATGCAGCTACCATGTTCTATTTGGAGCTATTCCAAATAACTGTTCTACTTGGAGCTATTCTAAATTGTTGCTCCATTATACGTATCCGGTATCTCTACTCAGAGCTATCCGGATAGGTGTTAAGCTTGCATCGACGTAACCCTTTACGACGAACTCTTTTACCACCTCCATAATTGAGAAAATTCCTTAGTCCACTAGTTACTAAGGATAACTTTGACCGCTGTCCTGTGATCCATTCTTGGATCACTCTTGTACCCCTTGACTGACTCATGGTAAAGCACACTTCAGGTGCGGTACACAGCATAGCATACTGTAGAACCTATGTGTTAAGCATAGGGGACGACCTTCGTTCCTTTCTCTCTATTCTGCCATGGTCGAGCTTTAAGTCTTAACTTCATACCTTACAACTCAGGCAAGAACTCCTTTGACTGATCCATCTTGAACACCTTCAAGATCACGTCAAGGCATGTGCTCATTTGAAAGTACTATTAAGCGTTTTGATCTATCCTTATAGATCTTGATGCTCAATGTTCAAGTAGCTTAATCCAGGTTTTCCATTGAAAACACTTTCCACATAACCCTATATGCTTTCCAGAAATTCTACGTCATTTCTGATCATTAATATGTCAACAACATATACTCATCAGAAATTCTATAGTGCTCCCATTCACTTCTTTGGAAATACAAGTTTCTCATAAACTTTGTATACACCCAAAATCTTTGATCATCATCAAAGCATACATTCCAACTCCGAGATGCTCACTCCAGTCCTCAGAAGGATTGCTGGAGCTTTGCATACTTATTAGCATATTTCAGGACAGACAAAACCTTCTGGTTGTATCACATACAACCTTTCCTCAAGAATCGTCGAGGAAACAATGTTTTGACATCCTATCTGCAAGATTTCATAAATAATGCAGTAATTGCTAATATAATTCCAACAGACTCTTAGCATCGCTACGAGTGAGAAAGTCTCATCGTAGCCAACTCCTTGAACTTGTCGAAAAACATCTTAACGACAAGTCGAGCTTTCTCAATGGTGACACTTACCATCATTGTCTGTCTTCCTTTCAAAATCCATCTGCACTCAACAGCCTTACGACCATCGAGTTGTTCTGCCAAAGTCTACACTTTGTTTTCATACATGGATCCTCTCTCGGATTACATGGCCTTGAGCCATTTATCGGAATCCGGGCCCACCATCGCTTCTCCATAGCTCGTAGGTTCATTGTTGTCTAGCAACATGACTTCCAAGACAGGATTACGTACCACTCTGAAGTAGTACGCATCCTTGTCATCCCACGAGGTTTGGTAGTGACTCGATCCGAAGTTTCATGATCACTATCATAAGCTTCCACTTCAGTTGGTGTACGTGCCACAGGAACAACTTCCTGTGCCCTGCTACACACTTGTTGAAGTGACGGTTCAATAACCTCATCAAGTCTCCACCATCCTCCCACTCAACTTTTCGAGAGAAACTTTTCCTCGAGAAAGGACCCGATTCTAGAAACAATCCCTTATTGCTTTCGGATCTGAGATAGGAGGTATACCCAACTGTTTTGGGTGTCCTATGAAGATGCATTTTATCTGCTTTGAGCTTATCAACCTGAAACCTTTTCACATAAGCGTCGCAGCCCCAAACTTTCAAGAAACGGCAACTTAGGTTTCTCCAAACCATAGTTCATACGGTGTCGTCTCAACGAAATTATGTGGTGCCCTATTTAAAGTGAATGTGGTTGTCTCTAATGCCTAACCCATGAACTATCGTGGTAATTCGATAAGAGACATCGTGGTATGCATCATATCCAATAGGGTGCAGTTATGATGTTCGGACACACCATCACACTATGGTGTTCCAGGCTGTATTAGTTGTGAAACTATTTCCACAATGTCTTAATTCTGTGCCAAACTCGTAATTCAGATATTCATCTCTATGATCATATCATAGATATTTTATCCTCTTGTCACGATGATCTTTCAACTTCACCCTGAAATTATTGACCCTTTCAATAATTCAGACTCATGATTCATCAAGTAAATGTACTCAACATCCACTCAAATTATCTGTGAAGTAAGAACATAACAATATCCACTACATGCCTTAGCACTCATTGGACTGTACACATCAAAATGTATTACTTCCAACAAGTTGCTATCTTGTTCCATCTTACTGAAAACGAGGCTTTTCAGTCATCTTGCCCATGTGGTATGATTTGCATGTCCCAAGTGATTCAAAATCAAGTGAGTCAAAACGGTCCATTTGCATGGAGTTTCTTCATGCATATACACCAATAGACATGGTTCGCATGTCTCAAAAACGAGTGAGCCCAAAGATCCATCAATATGGAGCTTCTTCATGCGTTTTATACCGATATGACTTACGTGGCAGTGCCACAAGTAGGTGGTACTATCATTTCTATCTTTTGGCATGAACATGTGTATCACTACGATCGAGATTTAATAAACCATTCATTTTAGGTGTAAGACCATTGAAGGTATTATTCAAATAAACAGAGTAACCATTATTCTCCTTAAATGAATAACCGTATTGTGATAGACGTAATCCAATCATGTCTATGCTCAACGCAAACACCAAATAACAATTATTTAGGTTTAACACCAATCTCTTTGGTAGAGGGAGCGTGCGATGCTTGATCATATCAAGCTTGGAAAAACTTCCAACACATATTGTCAGCTCACCTTTAGCTAGTCTCCGTTTATTCCGTAGCCTTTTGTTTTGAGTTACTAACACTTAGCAACCGAACCGGTATCTAATACCCTGGTGCTACTAGGAGTACTAGCAAAGTACACATTAACACAATGTATATCCAATATACTTCTATCGACCTTGCCAGCCTTCTTATCTACCAAGTATCTAGGGTAATTCTTTTCTAGTGGTTGTTCCCCTTATTACAGAAGCACTTAGTCTCGGGTTTGGGTTTTACCTTGGGTTTCTTCACTAGAGCAGCAGCTGATTTGCCGTTTCATGAAGTATCCCTTCTTGCCCTTGCCCTTCTTGAAACTAGTGGTTTCACCAACCATCAACAATTGATGCTCCTTTCTTGATTTCTACTTTCGCGGTGTCAAACATCGCGAATACCTCAAGGATCATCATATCTATCCCTGATATGTTATAGTTCATCACGAAGCTCTAACAGCTTGGTGGCAATGACTTTGGAGAACCATCACTGTCTTATCTGGAAGATCAACTCCCACTTGATTCAAATGATTGTTGTACTCAGACAATCTGAGCACAAGCTCAACAATTGAGCTTTTCTCCTTAGTTTGCAGGTTAAGAAAGTCATCGGAGGTCTTATACCTCTTGACATGGGCACGAGCCTGAAATCCCAATTTCAGCCCTCAAAACATCTCATATGTTTCGCGATGTTTCAAAAACGTCTTTGGTGCCTCAACTCTAAACCGTTTAACTGAACTATCACGTAGTTATCAAAACGTGTATGTCAGATGTTCGCAACAACCACAGACAACGTTCGAGGTTCAGCACACTGAGCGGTGCATTAAGGACATAAGCCTTCTATGAAGCAATGAGGACAATCCTCAGTTTACGGACCTAGTCCGCATAATTGCTACTATCAACTTTCAACTAATTTTTCTCTAGGAACATATCTAAACAGTAGAACTATAGCGTGAGCTACGACATAATTTGCAAAAACCTTTTGACTATGTTTAGGATAATTAAGTTCATCTTATGAACTCCCACTCAGATAGACATCCCTCTAGTCATCTAAGTGATTACATGATCCGAGTCAAACTAGGCCGTGTCCGATCATCACGTGAGACGGACTAGTCATCATCGGTGAACATCTTCATGTTGATCGTATCTTCTATACGACTCATGTTCGACCTTTCGGTCTCCGTGTTCCGAGGCCATGTCTGTACATGCTAGGCTCGTCAACACCCGTTGTATTTGAACGTCTGAATAAAACACCCGATCATCACGTGATGTTTTGAAACAGCGAACTGTCGCAATGGTGCACAGTTAGGGGAGAACACTTCTTGAAATTGTTGTAAGGGATCATCTTATTTACTACCATCGTTCTAAGCAAATAAGATGTATAAACATGATAAACATCACATGCAATCAAATAGTGACATGATATGGCCATCATCACTTTGCTCCTTTTGATCTCCATCTTCGGGGCTCCATGATCATCATCGTCACCGGCATGACACCATGATCTCCATCATCATGATCTACATCATCGTGTCTTCATGAAGTTGCCTCGCCAAGTATTACTTCTACTACTATGGCTAACGGTTAGCAATAAAGTAAAGTAATTACATGACGTTTAAGTTGACACGCAGGTCACAAATAAATAAAGACAACTCCTATGGCTCCTGCCGGTTGTCATACTCATCGACATGCAAGTCGTGATTCCTATTACAAGAACATGATCAATCTCATACATCACATATATCATTCATCACATCCTTTGGCCATATCACATCACATAGCATACCCTGCAAAAACAAGTTAGACGTCCTCTAATTGTTGTTTGCATGTTTTACGTGGCTGCTATGGGTTTCTAGCAAGAACGTTTCTTACCTACGCATGAACCACAACGTGATATGCCAATTGCTATTTACCCTTCATAAGGACCCTTTTCATCGAATCCGATCCGACTAAAGTGGGAGAGACAGACACCCGCCAGCCACCTTATGCAACTAGTGCATGTTTGTCGGTGGAACCGGTCTCACGTAAGCGTACGTGTAAGGTTGGTCCGGGCCGCTTCATCCCACGATGCCGCCGAATCAAGATAAGACTAGTAACGGCAAGCATATTGAACAATATCGACGCCCACAACTACTTTGTGTTCTACTCGTGCAAAGAATCTACGCAATAGACCTAGCTCATGATGCCACTGTTGGGGAACGTAGCAGAAATTCAAAAATTTCCTACGTATCACCAAGATCTATCTATGGAGAGACCAGCAACGAGTAGAAAGAGAGTGCATCTACATACCCTTGTAGATCGCTAAGCGGAAGCGTTCAAGTGAACGGGGTTGATGGAGTCGTACTCGTCGTGATTCAGATCACCGATGATCCTAGTGCCGAACGGACGGCACCTCCGCGTTCAACACACGTACAGCTCGACGATGTCTCCCACGCCTTGATCCAGCAAGGAGAGAGGGAGAGGTTGAGGAAGACTCCATCCAGCAGCAGCACAACGGCGTGGTGGTGATGGAGGAGCGTGGCAATCCTGCAGGGCTTCGCCAAGCACCTACGGGAGAGGAGGAGGTGTCACGGGAGGGAGGGAGGCGCCAAGGGCTCAGGTATGGATGCCCTCCCTCCCCTCCACTATATATAGGGGCAGGGGAGAGGGGGGGGGGCGCAGCCTTGCCCCTTCCTCCAAGGAAGGGGTGCGGCTAAGAGGGGGGGAGGAGTCCATCCTCCCCAAGGCACCTCGGAGGTGCCTTCCCCCTTGAGGACTCTTCCCTCTAGGGTTCCCTAGGCGCATGGGCCTCTTGGGGCTGGTGCCCTTGGCCCATGTAGGCCAAGGCGCACCCCCTACAGCCCATGTGGCCCACCGGGGCAGGTGGCCCCACCCGGTGGGCCCCCGGGACCCTTTCGGTGGTCCCGGTACAATACCGATGACCCCGAAACTTGTCCCGATGGCCGAAACAGGACTTCCTATATATAAATCTTTACCTCTGGACCATTCCGGAACTCCTCGTGACGTCCGGGATCTCATCCGGGACTCCGAACAACATTCGGTAACCACATACAAGCTTCCTTTATAACCCTAGCGTCATCGAACCTTAAGTGTGTAGACCCTACGGGTTCGGGAGACATGTAGACATGACCGAGATGTTCTCCGGTCAATAACCAACAGCGGGATCTGGATACCCATGTTGGCTCCCACATGTTCCACGATGATCTCATCGGATGAACCACGATGTCAAGGACTCAATCAATCCCGTATACAATTCCCTTTGTCTAGCGGTATGGTACTTGCCCGAGATTCGATCGTCGGTATACCGATACCTTGTTCAATCTCGTTACCGGCAAGTCTCTTTACTCGTTCCGTAACACATCATCCCATGATCAACCCCTTGGTCACATTGTGCACATTATGATGATGTCCTACCGAGTGGGCCCAGAGATACCTCTCCGTTTACACGGAGTGACAAAATCCCAATCTCGATTCGTGCCAACCCAACAGACACTTTCAGAGATACCCGTAGTGTACCTTTATAGCCACCCAGTTACGTTGTGACGTTTGGCACACCCAAAGCACTCCTACGGTATCCGGGAGTTGCACAATCTCATGGTCTAAGGAAATGATACTTGACATTAGAAAAGCTTTAGCATACGAACTACATGATCTTGTGCTAGGCTTAGGATTGGGTCTTGTCCATCACATCATTCTCCTAATGATGTGATCCCATTATCAACGACATCCAATGTCCATGGTCAGGAAACCGTAACCATCTATTGATTAACGAGCTAGTCAACTAGAGGCTTACTAGGGACATGGTGTTGTCTATGTATCCACACATGTATCTGAGTTTCCTATCAATACAATTCTAGCATGGATAATAAACGATTATCATGAACAAGGAAATATAATAATAATCAATTTATTATTGCCTCTAGGGCATATTTCCAACAAAGGTTTCCATAGTTTCCCCGACCAATTAAGCAACGACTAGCAAATAATGCAAAGTAATGTAAAACAGGAAAATGTATGCTAGTGATTCGTGCATCGGAAACCTTCCTTGTTTCCCCTACAGTGATAGTATCAATAAAACCCTCCACATCATCATGATGTGGTTCTTCTGTCTTGCCCTCAAAAGGGACTAGACAACTCCGACAAAAATCGTAAAGTGACATCTCCTTATGCTCATCATATAAATGAAACTCCACCGTAGGTGGTGAGTTCCTAGAATAAAAATGAAAGTTTTGCACAAAGGTATTTGTGAGTAGGAGATACTGATTGCATTGGTCATGGAGGAAAGCGGTGAGGCCTGCATTATGAGCCAATTCATGAAAATCTTCATAAATCCCGGCTGCTCTCAAGAAATCCTCGGAAGGCCATTCACACTCCCGAACCTCTGCGGTGCGAGGCAGATTATACTTAGGATTTGGTGCCTTTTCCTTCGAGCTTTGGCTCGACGAGCCCCTCAAAAGTCTCCTCATCATTTTCTGAAAAATTCTGAAATTTTTAGTAACTTCAAAATAAAAGTAAACCAAACTCAATAATATTGATAGCAACTACTCCTACAAGTGCCTAGGGCCTATATCATGCATCAAAACTACTTTTGACCATATAAATTTGACATGCAAGCTCAAGAACAGGGTCACCTAAGCAACACAATTTTTCAATGAATAAAGCACTAGAACAAAAACTAATTGGACCAATGGAGGAGTCACATACCAAGGAACGATCTCCCCAAGCAGTTTTGTGAGAGGTGCTTTGAGCAGGGAGATCGAAAATGGCAGCAAGATGAGCTAGAACTCGGGCTTGAGCTGGATATTCGTGTTTGTGGGAGGCAGATGAAGTGTGTGGGAGCAAGAATAAGTGGAGGAGGGCCACCGTGGGCCCACAAGGCAGGGGGCGCCCCCTAGAGGGGTGGGCGCGCCCTCCACCCTCGTGGGCAAGTGGTTGACCCCCCTGGTGTGTTCTCAGTTCCATAAATCCTCAAATATTCTAGAAAAAATCATATTTAAATTTCAGGGCATTTGGAGAACTTTTATTTTCGAGGTATTTTTATATTGCACGGATAATCAGATGACAGACAGAAAAATATTTATTTTTATTTTATTTAATATAAATAACAGAAAGTAAAAGTGGGGTACAGAAGGTTGTGCCTTCTAGTTTCATCCCTCTCATGATCATCAAAAGGAATCCACTAACAAGGTTGATCAAGTCTTGTTAACGAACTCATTCCGAATAACATGGAACTGGAGAAATTTCGAATAACACTACGTTACCTCAACGGGGATATGCACATCCCCAATAATAAGAATATCATATTTCTTCTTGACAATAGGAAGAGGAAATTCAAAACCTCCAAATATAATTGATGGAATTCTTCCAATAGAGTTGATACTATGAACTTGAGGTTGTTTCCTCGGAAAGTGTACCGTATGCTCATTACCATTAACATGAAAAGTGACATTGCCTTTAGTGCAATCAATAACAGCCCCTGCAGTATTCAAAAAGGGTCTTCCAAGAATAATAGACATACTATCGTCCTTGGGAATATCAAGAATAACAAAGTCCGTTAAAATAGTAACTTTTGCAACTACAACAGGCACATCCTCACAAATACCGACAGGTATAGCAGTTGATTTATCAGCCATTTGCAAAGATATTTCAGTAACTATCAACTTATTCAAATCAAGTCTGTGATATAAAGAGAGAGGCATAACACTAACACCGGCTCCAAGATCACATAAAGCAGTTTTAACATAGTTTCTTTTAATGGAGCATGGTATAGTGGGTACTCCTGGATCTCCAAGTTTCTTTGGTATTCCATCCTTAAAAGTATAATTAGCAAGCATGGTGGAAATTTCAACTTCCAGTATCTTTCTTTTATTTGTAATGATATCTTTCATGTACTTAGCATAAGGATTGGTTTTAAGCATATCAGTTAATCGCATATGCAAAAAGACATGTCTAATCATTTCAGCAAAGCGCTCAAAATCCTCATCATCCTTTTTCTTGGATGGTTTGGGAGAAAAAGGCATGGGTTTCTGAACCCATGGCTCTCTTTCTTTACCATGTTTCCTAGCAGCAAATTATTTCTTATCATAACTTTGATTCTTTGATTGTGGGTTATCAAGATCAACAACAGGTTCAATTTCTATATCATTATCATTACTAGGTTGGGCATCATCATGAACATTATTATTAACATTGTCACTAGTTTCAGGTTCATGACCAGATTGAGTTTCAGCATCAGAAATAGAAATATCATTTGGACTCTTAGGTGTTCCAACAATAGGATCACTAGAAGCATGCAAAGTCCTATCATTTTTCTTTTTCTTCCTTTTAGAAGGACTAGGTGCATCTATATTATTTCTCCGAGAATCTTGCTCAATTCTCTTAGGGTGGCCTTCAGGATACAAAGGTTCCTGAGTCCTTCTACCACCTCTAGTCATAATTCTAACAAAATTATCATTATCTTTACTATTCAATTCATTGAGCAAATCATTTTGAGCTTTAAGTACTTGTTCTACTTGAGTGGTAACCATAGAAGCATGTTTACTAATAAGTTTAAGTTCACCTTTGACATTAGCCATATAATCACCCAAGTGTTCAAGCATATTTGAATTGTATTTCAATTGTCTACCAAAATAAGCATTAAAATCTTCTTGCTTAGCCATAAATTTATCAAACTCATATAAGCATGGGCTAGCAAATTTAGTAAATGGGATTTCAGCTTTATCATATCTATAGAGAGAATTTACCTTTACTACCTGTGTCGGGTTATCAAGGCCATGAGTTTCTTCAATAGGTAAAGGATTAAGATTATATGTTTCTTCAACAGGCGGCAAATTAAGACCATGTATTTCTTCAATAGGAGGTAAATTCTTAACATCTCCAGCTTTAATACCTTCCTCTTTCATAGATTTCTTTGCCTCTTGCATATCTTCAGGATTGAGAAATAGAATACCCCTCTTCTTCGGAGTTGGTTTAGGAATAGGCTCAGGAATTGGCTCCGTAGGTGTCCAATTATTTTCTTTGTGAACATATTATTCAATAGAATTTCAGCTTCATCCGGTGTTCTTTCCCTGAAAACAGAACCAACACAACTATCCAGGTAATCTCTGAAGGCATCGGTTAGTCCATTATAAAAGATATCAAGTATTTCATTTTTCTTAAGAGGATGATCAGGCAAAGCATTAAGTAATTGGAGAAGCCTCCCCCAATCTTGTGGGAGACTCTCTTCTTCAATTTGCATAAAATTATATATATCCCTTAAAGCAGCTTGCTTCTTATGAGCAGAGAAATATTTAGCAGAGAAGTAATAAATCATATCCTGGGGACTACGCACACAACCAGGATCAAGAGAATTAAACCATATCTTAGCATCACCCTTTAATGAGAATGGAAATATTTTAAGGATGTAAAAGTAACGAGTTCTCTCATCTTTAGTGAACAGGGTGGCTATATCATTCAATTTAGTAAGATGTGCCACAATAGTTTCAGATTCATAACCATGAAAAGGATCAGATTCAACCAAAGTAATTATATCAGGATCAACCGAGAATTCATAATCCTTATCAGTAACAAAGATAGGTGAAGTAGCAAAAGCAGGGTCAGGTTTCATTCTAGCATTTAAAGATTGCTTACTCCATTTAGCTAATAATCTTTTGGGTTCAGTTCTATTTTGGCACGCTAAAATAGCTAAGGAAGCTTCTTGATCAAAGACATAACCCTTAGGAATAACAAGTGATTCTTCATCATCACTTTCATCAGTATCATCAGATTCAATATTTTCAATCTCTTTAGCCCTAGCAAGTTGTTCATCAAGAAAATCACTAAGTGGCATAGTAGTATCAGGCATAGAGGTAGTTTCATCATAAGTATCATGCATAGCAGAAGTGGCATCATCAATAACATGCGACATATCAGAACGAACAGCAGAAGCAGGTGTAGGTGTCGCAAACTTACTCATAACAGAAGGTGAATCAAGTGTAGAGCTAGATGGCAGTTCCTTACCCCCCCCCTCGTAGTTGAGGGATAGATCTTGGTTTTTGGAACTCTCAAGTTCTTCATAATGATAAGCAGATATATATCCCAAGTGACTCAAAGAATAGAGCTATGCTCTCCGGCAACGGCGCCAGAAAATAGTCTTGATAACCCACAAGTATAGGGGATCGCAACAGTTTTCAAGGGTAGAGTATTCAACCCAAATTTATTGATTCTACACAAGGGGAGCCAAAGAATATTCTCAAGTATTAACAGTTGAGTTGTCAATTCAACCACACCTGGAAACTTAATATTTGCAGCAAAGTGTTTAGTAGCAAAGTAATATGATAGTAGTGATAACGGTAACAAAAGGTAACAATAGTAAAAGTAATGTTTTTGGTATTTTGTAGTGATGATAGTAATTGCAACGGGAAAGTAAATAAGCGAAGAACAATATATGGAAAGCTCGTAGGCAATGGATCGGTGATGGAGAATTATGTCGGATGCGGCTCATCATGTAACAGTCATAACCTAGGGTGACACAGAACTAGCTCCAGTTCATTGATATAATGTAGGCATGTATTCCGAATATAGTCATACGTGCTTATGGAAAAGAACTTGCATGACATCTTTTGTCCTACCCTCCCGTGGTAGCGGGGTCCTTACGGAAACTAAGGGATATTAAGGCCTCCTTTTAATAGAGAACCGGAACAAAGCATTAACACATAGTGAATACATGAACTCCTCAAACTACGGTCATCACCTGTAAGTATCCTGATTATTGTCACTTCGGGGTTAACGGATCATAACACATAATAGGTGACTATAGACTTGCAAGATAGGATCAAGAACACTCATATATTGGTGAAAACATAATAGGTTCATATCTGAATTCATGGCACTCGGGCCCTAGTGACAAGCATTAAGCATAGCAAAGTCATAGCAACATCAACCTCAGAACATAGTGGACACTAGGAATCAAACCCTAACAAAACTAACTCGATTACATGATAGATCTCATCCAACCCATCACCGTCCAGCAAGCCTATGATGGAATTACTCACGAACGACGGTGAGCATCATGAAATTGGTGATGAGGATGGTTGATGATGACGATGGCGATGGATTCCCCTCTCCGGAGCCCCGAACAGGCTCCAGATCAGCCCTCCCGAGAGGTTTTAGGGCTTGGCAGTGGCTCCGTATCGTAAAACATGATGATTTCTTCTCTCTGATTTTTTCTCCCCGAAACTCAATATATGGAGGTGGAGTTGGGGTCGAAGAGGCAACAGGGGGCCATGAGGTAGGGAGCGCGCCCTAGGGAGGCAAGCACGCCCCCACCCTCGTGGAGAGATGGTGGGCCCCCTAGCGTTCATCTTTGGTAGGTATTTTTCTTATTTTCTGAAAAGTGGCTTCGTGAAGTTCCAGGTCATTCTGAGAACGTTTGCTCCTGCACATAAATAACACCATGGTAATTCTGCTGAAAACAACGTCAGTCCGGGTTAGTTCGATTCAAAGCATGCAAGTTAGAGTCCAAAACAAGGGCAAAAGTGTCTGGAAAAGTAGATACGTTGGAGACGTGTCGGCTATATCATGCATTAAAACTACTTTTGACCACATAAATTTGACATGCAAGCTCAAGAATAGGGGCACCTAAGCAGCAAAAATTTGCAATAAATAAAGCACTAGAACAAAAACTAATTGGACCATTGGAGGAGTCACATACCAAAAAATAACCCCCCAAAGCAGTTTTGTGAAGGGAGATTTGAGCAAGGAGATCAAAAATGGCAGCAAGATGAGCTAGAACTCGGGTTTGAGCTGGTGGATGATTTTTCTGGAGGAAGACAATGTGTGTGGGTGCAAGAATAAGTGGAGGGGCCCACGTGGGGTCCACGAGGCAGGGGGTGCGCCCTCCAACCTCATGGGCACATGGTGGGTCCCCCTGGTGTGTTCTCAGTGCCAATAATTCTTAAATATTCTAGAAAAAATCATATTAAATTTTCAGGACATTTGGAGAACTTTTATTTTTGGGCTATTTTTTATTGCAAGGATAATTCAGAAAATAGACAGAAAATACTATTTTTTCTTTATTTAATCTAAGTAACAGAAAGTAAAAAGAGGGTACAGAGAGTTGTGCTTTCTAACTTCATCCATCTCATGCTCATCAAAAGGAATCCACTAACAAGGTTGGTCAAATCTTGTTAACAAACTCTTTTCGAATAACATGAAACCGGAGAATCTTCGAATAACACTAAGTTATGGTAAGGGTGGGGGGGGGGCGAATTGCACTAGGGACCCAAGTAGGATTCCTCCTACTTGGGCGCCCCCTTGGCTGCTCCCTCTCCCTCCCACCTATATATATATGAGGGGGAGGCGCCTAGAACACACAGCAACATCTGTTAGCCGTGTGTGGCGCCTCCCTCCATAGATAACACCTCTGATCATATCTTCGTAGTGCTTAGGCGAAGCCCTGCGCGGATCACTTCACCATCACCGTCACCATGCCATCATGCTGACGAAACTCTCCCTCCACACTTTGCTGGATCAAGAGTTCAAGGGACGTCATCAAGCTGAACGTGTGCAGAACTCGGAGGTGTCGTATGTTCGGTGCTTGATCGGTCGGAACGAGAAGAAGTTCGACTACATCAACTATGTTGTCAAACGCTTCCGCTTTCGGTCTATGAGGGTACGTGGACACACTCTTCCCCTCTCGTTGCTATGCATCTCCTAGATAGATCTTGCATGAGCATAGGAAATGTTTTGAAATTTCATGCTATGTTTTCCAACATAGAGTGGATGGAGTATGGCGAAGATGACGACAATGCTAGATACCCTACCGTCACCTACTATTGGGACACGGTTAAAGTCTTCTCGAGCAAGGGCAGTGCATTGTACAAGGCCTTCACCAACGAGCGATCTAGTTTTTTAACGTAGCCACTTTCACGGTTCCTAATCAGTCTTTCTGTAGGTTAACTGGTGGTTGTACCACGATAGAGCTTGGGATTTCAAACTGAATGAGATGTGCTATCGGGACCGCCTTCTCTACCGGTGCATTGTCCCAATGATATGTGTGTACGCTGCCGAATGGCACCTACCGCAGCTTGTGGCCACACAATTTGGCATATTGCAACACACACCGTCGGCACGCCCCCACGACACCGGTGGTTACGACCTTCACTGGTATGGTCTGCCATCTCTTTTACCGTGTTTTCGTTTAGTTTGACATTCTTATGGTCTTTTGTGTTTAATTGTTTGTTATGCCCTCTACAGCAGGTAGCATTCTCAATCAATAGTGGACTGGGCCAAAGAGCACGAGACTTTTGTGAAAATGTGGGATGAGAGGACGTTCCGCAAAGATGGGGAGAGGTCAGCATTTGCTGGAATGTGTACGAGAGGCACATGCATTGGTATGACGATGGCGTCAAGTTTTGTCTGCGTCTGAGTCCACGGTGGACGGCCGCGGACATGGCATCACTGCAGGAAGGCCCCTCAAAGAGAAACGAGGAGCGTGCCGCCAAGAGGGGGGAGGAACTAGTGATGTTGTCGTGTTGAACTTTCTTAGTTAAAGTAGTTGTGCCATGTTGAACTACTCGGTATTGTCTTATTGCTACCTATTTTACTATGTTGAACCTATTTGATATGCTGAACTTATTGGATATGTCGATTTGCTATCTATAATGTGTGAGGTCATCATATTTCCATATGCAAACACTATTTGCTGATGGAAATACGAGCAATTTACCATATGATTTTATTAACAGAAATACTAGATAAAGCATGACTAATATAGCAAAGATCAAGCAAGGCATGCAATCTGACAGAGAGAAGGTGAATAGCATATGCATATATGAACTAGAACCAAACAAATCTAGAGCGGACACTAAAGCAAGAAATTGTGGCAGAACTTCAAATAGAGAAAGTATGAACACATATGGTACAACAGCGGAAGCACTGGTCTTGGGGTCGGTGTCCTCGCCAGCCATGTCGTCGAAGAGGTTGTCGACGTCGGGGTCGTCGTCGGGGAAGTAGTCGTCGGAGTCTGAGGCGTCCGTGACGAAAAAGTCAGTAGTCGTGCAGTGCGCTCCCCAAAAACCTTATCACCCGTCTCCTGTACAAGACTCAAAGAGGTGCGGTTCCGGAGGCCTACTGTCCTGACCTGCGGTGCACGCCGTAAGCCGGGATGGGGAAGATCGTAGCAGCAACGTAGTGCTCAGGAACTTGGTGGCAAGAGGAAGATGGTCTTATGTTGTGTCTCTTTGGAGAGGAGTGACCTCTCTTATATAGGCACAAGAG
Source organism: Triticum aestivum (assembly GCF_018294505.1). Lineage (NCBI taxonomy): Eukaryota > Viridiplantae > Streptophyta > Magnoliopsida > Poales > Poaceae > Triticum > Triticum aestivum. The sequence continues at coordinate 115,806,046 of NC_057803.1, forward strand.
AAAGAGGCGATGGGAGTTGAAGCAACAAAGGGAGACAAAGCGAACAGGTGCGTCGTTCGGATTCAATCTCCACTACAGCAAAAATGTTTCAGCTCTCATGTGACTGTTCGTATACCCATCGGGCGTGGCAAAAATTTAGACATCGGCTCGGCTCATTCCCGCAACCCGCGGCGCGACGCGTCGGGGCGAGGCGTGGTGAGGCGGGCAGCAGAGGAGGAGCACCCATGAATGTCCGTCTTTTTCTCATGCTCATACATGTGGAGAAATATCCTCCCTTATAAGAAGGTCTGACTCCCACCAAACTAGCAATGTGGGACTAAACTTTAGTTCCACCTCTTGCCTTGCACGAATGGGTTGCATGGGTCTCTAAGATTTATTAGGAATTTCTGAAACTGCTATTGGGCTGGCCCAAAATGGACAAAATTCCAGCAATCCCCCACCAGATCCCAGAGGCACACAAATTTGCATTTGGTTCCAAAACACTATTTTATATACCGGTACTGCAATGAAGACTGTTAAGTTAAACTTCCACCCAGAACTCTATGCTACACTAGTAAGCAACTTGAATAGTGAACTGGGCCTTGAACTGCAAGTTTTTTTGCGAATCTAGCTTCACATAAAGCCTTGACTGATACTAGGCTACCGTGGGTCTTCCCCATGGGTGGAGCTTATGCATCATACTCCCAGACCTTTCATGAGTTTACTAGAGAGGACCCTACTCTCATAGATTGCGACGTTTAACAATCAGACTCATATAGGTGTGTTCTTCAAAAGATGTTCTGCAGGACAACATCTCTGCTTCAATGAGCCACTTAGAACACATTAAGATACACATCAACCTGCCATGCAGATTAGGAGAGTATTGCATCTTCATGGCATGGTATTGTTAATAGTAAGGATACTCCTCTCAGTTAACCAACAACTTGTCTGCCACATCTAAATCACGGGATCTCCGATCACATAGACTAGGTTACCACTGTGAACAACTCACATTGTGGGCCTCATGCCCATATCCTTTGATGCATTATCTATCACATTACGTGATAGACCCTTAGTAAAAGGATCTGCCGGATTTTTACATGTTTGGATATAATCCAATGCAATAACTCCAGAGTTTTTCATTTTTCTGACATACTTTCACCTTCTCTGAATGTGTCCTGATGACTTCATGTTATCCTTTGAGCTGCTCACTTTCGTGATCACAGTTTGATTGTCGTAGTTCATAAGGATACCCGGTACAGGTCTCTCAACAACCGCCAAGTCATTCATGAGCCGACGAAGCCAATCTGCTTCGACCATAGTTGTATCTAGTGCTGTGAGTTATGCTTCCATTGTTGACCTTGTTAAGATGGTCTGCTTGCAAGACTTCCAAGAAACAGCACCACCTCCACGAGTGAATACATATCTGCTCGTGGCCTTTTTCTCATCAGCATCTGAGATCCAGTTTGAGTCACTATACCCTTCTAGTACCTTTGGGTACCCAGTGTAGTGAATACCATAACTCGCAGTGCCTTTCAAGTAACGCATAACTCTCTCTAGAGCTTTCCAATGCACATCTCCTGGTTTTGAGACAAACTGGCTCTAATAGCAAAAGAGATGCCAGGTCTTGTAGCACTGGCCAAGTACATAAGCGAGCCAATAATCTGAGAATATTTCAATTGATCTCTAGCAATTCTTCGATTCTTTCGAGCAACACGCTAGCTTCATATGGTGTTGGAGAGGGCTTGCAGTCGTTGTAGCCAAAGTGACTTGATACGTCCATTTTGCATCATGCTTTCATATCAATATTTATTGCATTATCGGTTGTTATTACACATTATGTCACAATACTTATGCCTATTCTCTCTTATTTTACAAGGTTTATATAAAGAGGGAGAATGCCGGCAGCTGGGATTCTGGGCTGGAAAAGGAGCAAATATTAGAGACCTATTCTGCACAACTCCAAAAGTCATGAAACTTCACGGAAGACGTTTTCAGAATATATAAAAAATACTCAGTGGAAGAAGTTCACCAGGGGGCCACACCATGCCCACGAGGGTGGGGGCACGCCCTACCCCCCTGGGCGGGGCCCCCTACCTTGTGGGCCCCTGGTGGCCCTCCGGTGGCCATCTTCTGCTATATGAAGTCTTTTGATGGGAAAAAAAGAAGCAATCTTCTCGGATGAAACTCCGACGCCACGAGGCGGAACCTTGGCGGATCCAATCTAGGGCTCCAGCGGAGCTGTTCTGCCGGGAAAACTTCCCTCCCGGAGGGGGAAATCATCGCCATCGTCATCACCAACGCTCCTCTCATCGGGAGAGGGCAATCTCCATCAACATGTTCATCAGCACCATCTCCTCTCAAAACCCTAGTTCATCTCTTGTATCCAATTCTTGTCTCCAAGTCTGGGATTGGTGCTAATAGGTTGCTAGTAGTGTTAATTACTCCTTGTAGTTGAAGCTAGTTGGTTTAATTGGTGGAAGATCATATGTTCAGATCCTATATGCATATTAATACCCCTCTGATTATGAACATGTTTATGCTTTGTGAGTAGTTATGTTTGTTCCTGAGGACATGGGAGAAGTCTTGCTATTAGTAGTCATGTGAATTTGGTAGTCGCTCGATATTTTGATGAGATGTATGTTGTCTCTCCTCTAGTGGTGTTATGTGAACGTCGACTACATGACACTTCACCATTATTTGGGCCTAGAGGAAGGCATTGGGAAGTAATAAGTAGATGATGGGTTGCTAGAGTGACAGAAGCTTAAACCCTAGTTTATGCGTTGCTTCGTAAGGGGCTGATTTGGATCCATATGTTTCATGCTATGGTTAGGTTTACCTTAATACTTTTGTTGTAGTTGCGGATGCTTGCAATAGAGGTTAATCATAAGTGGGATGCTTGTCCAAGTAAGGACAGTACCCAAGCACCGGTCCACTCACATACCAAATTATCAAAGTACCGAACGCGAATCATATGAGCGTGATGAAAACTAGCGTGATGATATTCCCATGTGTCATCGGGAGCGCTTTTCTCTATATGAGAGTTTGTCCAGGGTTGTCCTTTGCTATAAAAAGGATTGGGCCACCTTGCTGCACTTTATTTACTTTTGTTACTTGTTGCTCGTTACAAATTATCCTATCACAAAACTATCTGTTACCACTTGTTTCAGTACTTGCAGAGAATACCTTGCTGGAAACCGCTTATCATTTCCTTCTGCTCCTCGTTGGGTTCGACACTCTTACTTATCGAAAGGACTACGATAGATCCCCTATACTTGTGGGTCATCAAGACTCTTTTCTGGCGCCGTTGCCGGGGAGTGAAGCGCCTTTGGTAGGTGGAATTTGGTAAGGAAAAATTTATATAGTGTGCTGAAATTTACTATCACTTGTTACTATGGAAAGTAATCCTCTAAGGGGCTTGTTCGGGGTATCTTCACCCTAACCAGTAGAGCAAACAGTTGCTCCTCAACCTATTGAACCTACTGAAAATGAAAATGTCTGCTTTGGAATTCCTTCGGGTATGATAGAAAAACTGCTAGCTAATCCCTTTTTAGGAGATGGAACAAAACATCCTGATGAGCATCTAATATATGTGGATGAAGTTTGTAGATTATTTAAGCTTGCAGGTGTACCCGGAGATGTTGTTAAGAAGAAGGTCTTCCCTTTATCTTTGAAGGGAGATGCATCGACATGGTATAGGCTATGTGATGATATGGGGTCTTGGAATTACAAACGATTGAAATTGGAATTTCATCAGAAGTTTTATCCTATGCATCTTGTTCATCGTGATCGCAATTATATATATAATTTTTGGCCTCACGAAGGAGAAAGCATCGCTCAAGCTTGGAGGAGGCTTAAATCAATGTTATATTCATGCCCCAATCATGAGCTCTCAAGAGAAATTATTATTCAAAAAATTTATGCTCGGCTTTCTGATAACAATCGCACCATGCTTGATACTTCGTGTGCTGATGAAGACTATTGAATTCAAATGGGATTTATTGGAAAGAATTAAACGCAACTCTGAAGATTGGGACCTCGGCAAAGGTAAGGAGTCAGGTATGACACCTAGGTTTGACTGTGTTCAATCTTTTATGGATATCGATGTTTTCCGTAATTTTAGCACTAAATATGGACTTGACTCTGAGATAGTAGCTTCTTTCTGTGAATCTTTTGCTACTTATGTTGATCTCCCCAAGGAGAAGTGGTTTAAATATCATCCTCCCATAAAAGTAAAAGTAGCTGCACCTATTAAAGTTGAAGAAAAGATTGCCACTTATAATGACCCTGTTGTACCTACTGCTTATGTTGAGAAACCACCTTTCCCTATTAGGATAAATGATCATGCTAAAGCTTCAACTGTGGTTCGTAAAATCAATATTAAAACTTATACACCTCATGAGCAAATTAAAGTTGAACCTGATATTGCTATTGTTAAAGATCTCTTGTGTGACAATATTGATGGGCATGTTATTCATTTCCTTGATGAGATTGCTAGAATTGCTAAACCTTGTGCTAAAGATAAAAACAGACATGTGGTAGGCATGCCTGTTATTTCTGTTAAAATAGGAGATCATTGTTATCATGGCTTATGTGATATGGGTGCTAGTGCTAGTGCAATACCTTATTCCTTATACAAAGAAATTATGCATGATATTGCACCTGCTGAGATAGAAGATATTGATGTCACAATTAAACTTGCCAATAGAGATACTATTTCACCAATGGGAATTGTTAGAGATGTTGAAGTCTTGTGTGGGAAAACTAACTATCCTGCTGATTTTCTTGTTATTGGTTCCCCACAAGATAGCTTTTGTCCCATTATATTTGGTAGACCCTTCTTGAACACTGTTAATGCTACCATAGATTGCAAAAGAGATGTTGTTACTATTGGTTTAGATGATATGACTCATGAATTTAATTTCTCTAAATTTAGTAGACAACACCGTGAAGAAGAATTACCTAGTAAGGATGAAATTATTGGTCTTGCTTCTATTGCCGTACCTCCTAGTGATCCTTTAGAACAATATTTGCTAGACCATGAAAATGATATGTTTATGAATGAAAGAAGGGAAATAGATGAAGTATTCTTTAAACAGGAACCTATTCTGAAACACAATTTGCCTATTGAAATCCTAGGAGATCCTCCTCCACCCAAGGGTGATCCCGTGTTTGAGCTTAAACCGTTACCTGATACTCTTAAATATGCTTATCTTGATGAGAAAAAGATATATCATGTTATTTTTAGTGCTAACCTTTCAGAGCATGAGGAAGAGATATTTTTGAAAACTCTGAAGAAGCACCATGCTGCTATTGGGTATACTCTTGATGATCTTAAGGGCATTAGTCCCACTTTATGTCAATATAAAATTAATTTGGAAGAAGATGATAAACCAGTTCGTGATCATCAACACCGACTGAATCCTAAAATAAAAGAAGTGGTAAGAAAGTAAATACTAAAGCTCCTTGAGGCAGGTATAATCTATCCTGTTGCTGATAGTCAGTGGGTAAGTCATGTCCGTTGTGTCCCTAAGAAGGGAGGTATTACTGTTGTTCCTAATGATAAAGATGAATTGATTCCTCAAAGAATTATTACAGGTTATAGGATGGTAATTGATTTCCGCAAATTAAATAAGGCTACTAAAAAGGATCATTACCCCTTACCTTTTATCGATCAAATGCTAGAAAGATTATCCAAACATACACATTTTTGCTTTCTAGATGGTTATTCTGGTTTCTCTCAAATACCTGTGTCAGCCAAAGATCAATCAAAGACTACTTTTACATGCCCTTTTGGTACTTTTGCTTATAGACGTATGCCTTTTGGTTTATGTAATGCACCTGCTACCTTTCAAAGATGCATGATGGCTATATTCTCTGACTTTTGTGAAAAGAATTGAGAGGTTTTCATGGACGATTTCTCCGTCTACGGATCTTCTTTTGATGATTGCTTGAGCAATCTTGATCGAGTTTTGCAGAGATGTGAAGAAACTAATCTTCTCTTGAATTGGGAAAAGTGCCACTTTATGGTTAATGAAGGTATTGTCTTGGGGCACAAAGTTTCTGAAAGAGGTATTGAGGTTGATGCTATTGAGAAGATGCCATGTCCCAAGGACATCAAAGGTATAAGAAGTTTCCTTGGTCATGCCGGATTTTATTGGAGGTTGATTAAGGACTTCTCAAAAATTTCTCGGCCTCTGACTAACTTATTACAAAAAGATATACCATTTGTTTTTAATGATGATTGTGTAGAAGCATTTGAAATTCTTAAGAAAGCATTGATCTCTGCACCTATTGTTCAGCCACCTGATTGGAATTTACCCTTTGAAATTATGTGTGATGCTAGTGATTATGATGTAGGTGCTGTTCTAGGGCAAAGAGTTGATAAGAAATTAAATGTTATTCAATATGCTAGTAAAACCCTAGACAATGCTCAAAGAAATTATGCTACCACTGAATAAAGAATTCTTAGTAGTTGTATTTGCTTGTGATAAGTTCAGACCTTATATTGTTGATTCTAAAGTAACTATTCACACTGATCATGCTGCTATTAAATATCTCATGGAAAAGAAAGATGCTAAACCTAGACTTATTAGATGGGTTCTCTTGCTACAAGAATTTGATTTGCATATTGTTGATAGAAAGGGAGCTGAGAACCCCGTTGCAGACAACTTGTCTAGGTTAGAAAATGTGCTTGATGACCCACCTCCTATTGATGATAGCTTTCCTGACAAGCAATTAAATGTCATAAATGCTTCTCATACTGCTCCATGGTATGCTGATTATGCTAATTACATTGTTACTAAGTTTATACCACCTAGTTTCACATACCAGCAAAATAAAAAGTTCTTCTATGATTTGAGGCATTACTTTTGGGATGACCCACATCTTTATAAAGAAGGAGCAGATGGTGTTATTAGACATTGTGTACCTGAGCATGAACAGGAACAGATCCTACGCAAGTGTCACTCCGAAACTTACGGAGGACACCATGCTGGAGATAGAACTGCACATAAGGTATTGCAATCTGGTTTTTATTGGCCTACTCTCTTCAAAGATGCCCGTAAGTTTGTCTTATCATGTGATGAATGTCAAAGAATTGGTAATATTAGTAGACATCAAGAAATTCCTATGAATTATTCACTCGTTATTGAACCATTTGATGTTTGGGGCTTTGACTATATGGGACCATTTCCTGCCTCTAATGGTTATACACATATTTTAGTTGTTGTTGATTACGTTACTAAGTGGGTAGAAGCTATTCCAACTAGTAGTGCTGATCATAACACTTCTATTAAAATGCTTAAAGATGTTATTTTTCCAAGATTTGGAGTCCCTAGATATTTAATGACTGATGGTGGTTCACATTTTATTCATGGTGCTTTCCGTAAAATGCTTGCTAAATATGATGTTAATCATAGAATTGCATCTCCTTATCACCCTCAGTCTAGTGGTCAAGTAGAATTGAGTAATAGAGAACTCAAATTAATTTTGCAAAAAAAATGTTAATAGATCTAGAAAGAATTGGTCCAAGAAACTTGATGATGCATTATGGGCCTATAGAACTGCATATAAAAATCCTATGGGTATGTCTCCGTATAAAATAGTTTTTGGAAAAGCATGTCACTTACCTCTCGAACTAGAACACAAGGCATATTGGGCTATTAAAGAGCTCAACTATGATTTTAAACTTTTCGGTGAGAAGAGGTTATTTGATATTAGCTCACTCGATGAATGGAGAACCCAAGCCTACGAAAATGCCAAGTTGTTTAAAGAAAAAGTTAAAAGATGGCATGACAAAAGAATACAAAAGCGTGACTTTAATGTAGGTGATTATGTATTGCTATACAACTCTTGTTTAAGATTTTTTGCAGGAAAACTTCTCTATAAATGGGAAGGTCCTTACGTTATCGAGGAGGTCTATCATTCCGGTGCCATAAAAATCAACAACTTCGAAGGCACAAATCCGAAGGTGGTGAACGATCAAAGAATCAAACATTATATCTTAGGTAATCCCATAATTGTTGAAACCAATGTTATTGAAACCGCAACCCCAGAAGAATACATAAGGGACACTTTCTGGAACGTTTCAGACTCCGAAAAGGAATAGGTATGTGGTATGGTAAGTAAACCGACTCCAAAATAGTTTTAAGGCAATATTTCTCCGTTTTGGAATATTTAGAAAAATAGAAAAATAAGAAGCAGTCCGGGAAGGACAAGAGGGCTCCACGAGGGTGGAGGATGCGCCCTACCCCCTAGGCGCGCCCCTACCTCGTGGGCACCTCGTGTGCTCTCCGGACTCCGTTTTCGTACACGACACGTATTTTGGTCCGTAAAAATTCATTATATAATCACCCGAGGGTTTTAACTCCCGTATCACGCAAAAATCTCCTGTCTTTGTTTCGAGTTGTTTTCTGCCAGGGTTGTCAAGGCCAGGCACTATGTCGTCTCCATCCTCCAACCATGAGGGCAACGATGCTTGGCTAATGAAGATAGAGCTGAAGAGAGAAGGCTATGGAGGGCCAAGTTCCGGTAACAGAAGACACCCCTCAACTTGATCACAATCTTCTTACCCCAACATAGATTGAAGCTTTCAAGATGATTGAGTTAGCTCGTATACAAAATAAGTATCTCACACGTGAAAATATTTTGTTGAAGGAGTATATCATCGCACTCAAGGGCATTATCCGCAAGTTAGAAGATCTCCTATGCTCAATGTGCGAGTATCCATCATCAACAACTCCACCTTCTTCACCAACAAAGGAGACATAACCACATGGGTATGGGCACTCCCCTTGGCAACTGCCAAGCTTGGGGGAGTGCCCCGGTATCGTAGCACCATCACTTTTACCTTTACCATTTTTCTTAGTTCGATCCTTTTGGTAATATCTTGATCTAGTAGAATAAAAGTTCTTAGTATGATCTAGTTGTGAGTTTTGCTTTATAGTTCTTCTATGTGATCGAGTCCGTGAGCTATATAATAAAGATTAGTGTTGAGTCAAGGGCTTGATTATTTTGACATGATCCTAAGTGAATAAAAGAAGAGAGAAAGAAATAAAAAGAAACAAAGAGATCATGTGAATCTCATGGAGAGTAATGAGCTCACAAAGAAAAGTATGATGAATGAAAGTTGTTGAGAGTTGACAAACATAGTTTTGGTCATCGTTGCAATTAATAGGAAGTAATAAAGAAAGAGAGGTCTTCACATATAGATATACTATCTTGGACATCTTTTATGATTGTGAACACTCATTAAAATATGACATGCTAAAAGAGTTGACGTTGGACAAGGAAGACAACGTAATGGGTTATGTTTTCTTACATCTGAGATAAATTATATTGTCATGGATCATCCAACATGGTTGAGCTTGCCTTTCCCCCTCATGCTAGCCGAATTCATCGCACCAAGTAGAGATACTACTTGTGCTTCCAAATATCCTTAAACCAGTTTTGCCATGAGAGTCCACCATACCTACCTATGGATTGAATAAGATCCTTCAAGTAAGTTGTCATCGGTGCAAGCAATAAAAATTGCTCTCTAAATATGTATGACTTATTAGTGTGGGAGAAATAAGCTTTATACGATCGTGTGATACGGAAGAAATAAAAGCGACAGACTGCATAATAAAGGTCCATATCACAAGTGGCAATATAAAGTGGCGTTCTTTCGCATTAAGATTTTGTGCATCCAACTACAAAAGTGCATGACAATCTGCTTCCCTCCGCGAAGGGCTTATCTTTTACTTTTATCCCCTACATTGCATAAGAGTCATGGTGATCTTCACCTTCCTTTTTACATTTTATCCTTTGGCAAGCACAATATGTTGGAAAGATCCTGGTATATATGGCTAATTGGATGTGAGTTTTCATGAACTATTATTGTTGACATTACCCTTGAGGTAAAATGTTGGGAGGCAAAACTATAAGCCCCTATCTTTCTCTATGTCTGAATAAAACTCCATACCCATAAGTATTGCGTGGGTGTCAGCAATTGTGAAAGACTATATGATAGTTGAGTATGTGGACTTGCTGAAAGGCTCTTATATGTTGACTCTTTCCTATGTTATGATAAATTGCAATTGCTCCAATGACTGAGATTATAGTTTGTTAGTTGTCAATGAAGCTTATGATTCATACTCAAAATTGTGATTGAATTATTACTCTAGCATAAGAAATCATATGAAAAGAATTATGTAAGTTGTTGTTATAAGAATGATCATGATGCCCTCATGTCTGTATTTTATTTTTATCGACACCTATATCTCTAAACATGTGGACATATTTTTCGATTTCGGCTTTCACTTGAGGACAAGCGAGGTCTAAGCTTGGGGGAGTTGATACGTCCATTTTGCATCATGCTTTCATATCGATATTTATTGCATTATGGGCTGTTATTACACATTATGTCACAATACTTATGCCTATTCTCTCTTATTTTACAAGGTTTATATAAAGAGGGAGAATGCCGGCAGCTGGGATTCTGGGTTGGAAAAGGAGCAAATATTAGAGACATATTCTGCACAGCTCCAAAAGTCCTGAAACTTCACGGAAGACGTTTTCAGAATATATAAAAAATACAGCGGAAGAAGTTCACCAGGGGGCCACACCCTGCCCACGAGGGTGGGGGGCGTGCCCCCCTACCTCGTGGGCCCCCTGGTGGCCCTCCGGTGGCCATCTTCTGCTATATGAAGTCTTTCGATGGAAAAAAAATAAGAAGCAATCTCCTCGGATGAAACTCCGCCGCCACGAGGCGGAACCTTGGCGGATCTAATCTAGGGCTCCGGCAGAGCTGTTCTGCCGGGGAAACTTCCCTCCCGGAGGGGGAAATCATCGCCATCGTCATCACCAACGCTCCTCTCATCGGGAGAGGGCAATCTCCATCAACATCTTAATCAGCACCATCTCCTCTCAAAATCCTAGTTCATCTCTTGTATCCAATTCTTGTCTCCAAGTCCGGGATTGGTGCTAGTAGGTTGCTAGTAGTGTTAATTACTCCTTGTAGTTGATGCTAGTTGGTTTAATTGGTGGAAGATCATATGTTCAGATCCTATATGCATATTAATACCCCTCTGATTAAGAACATGTTTATGCTTTGTAGTAGTTACGTTTGTTCCTGAGGACATGGGAGAAGTCTTGCTATTAGCAGTCATGTGAATTTGGTATTCGTTCGATATTTTGATGAGATGTATGTTGTCTCTCCTCTAGTGGTGTTATGTAAACGTCGACTACATGACACTTCACCATTATTTGGGCCTAGAGGAAGGCATTGGGAAGTAATAAGTAGAAGATGGGTTGCTAGACTGACAGAAGCTTAAACCCTAGTTTATGTGTTGCTTCGTAAGGGGCTGATTTGGATCCATATGTTTCATGCTATGGTTAGGTTTACCTTAATACTTTTGTTGTAGTTGCGGATGCTTGCAATAGAGGTTAATCATAAGTGGGATGCTTGTCCAAGTAAGGACATTACCCAAGCACCAATCCACTCACATACCAAATTATCAAAGTACCGAACGCGAATCATATGAGCGTGATGAAAAGTAGCTTGATGATATTCCCATGTGTCCTCGGGAGCGCTTTTCTCTATATAAGAGTTTGTCCAGGCTTGTCCTTTGCTACAAAAAGGATTGGGCCACCTTGCTGCACTTTATTTACTTTTGTTACTTGTTGCTCGTTACAAATTATCCTATCACAAAACTATCTGTTACCACTTGTTTCAGTACTTGCAGAGAATACCTTGCTGGAAACCGCTTATCATTTCCTTCTGCTCCTCGTTGGGTTCGACACTCTTACTTATTGAAAGGACTACGATAGATCCCCTATACTTGTGGGTCATCATGACTCAAGATCCTTTCCACATAGTGAGATTGAAGCAATGTAATCCCACCATCATCATCTCTCAATAATTTGATGTTCAGAATGACATCAGCCACTCCTAAATCATTCATCTCAAAACAACAAGATAGGAAATCCTTGACATCCTTAATAACATTCACATTTGTTCCAAAAATCAGTATGTCATCAACATACAAGCAAAGGATAACTCCCTCGCCCCACCATGGCGATAGTACACACATTTATCAACTTCATTCACAATAAAGCCTACAACTGTTAAAGTTCTTTCAAACTTCTCATGCCACTGTTTGGGTGCTTGCTTGAGTCCATACAGAGCACACTTTTCCTTCTTGACCATCTACTACAAACCCATCTGGTTGTTCCATATAAATTTCCTCATCTAACTCTCCATTTAGGAAAGCAGTCTTAACATCCATTTGATGAACGAGAAGACCATGTGAGGCAGCCAGTGAAAGTAGTACTAGAATAGTGGTCAGTCGAGCCATAGGTGAGTAAGTATCAAAGAAATCTTCACCTTCCTTTTGGGTATAACCCTTAGCCATGAGCCGTACCTTGTACTTCTCAATAGTACCATGATACGTCTCCAATGTATCTATAATTTTTTATTGTTCCATGCTATTATATTATCAACCTTGGATGTTTTATATGCAATTGTATGCTATTTTATATGATTTTTGGGACTAACCTATTAACCTAGAGCCCAGTGCCAATTCCTGTTTTTTCCTTGTTTTTGAGTATCACAGAAAAGGAAAACCAAACGGAGTCCAATTGACCTGAAAATTGACGGAGCTTATTTTTGGAACAGAAGAAGCCCACGGAGCATCAGAGATGGACCAGAAGAGTCTCGGGCTGCCCATGAGGGTGGGGGGGCCACCCCCTGGGCGCGCCCCCCTGCCTCGTGGATAGCCCGGAGACACCCTGCCTTGTTCCCGACTGCAACACCTCTTATATAACCCAAAACTTCTAGAAAGAAACCTAGATCGGGAGTTCCGCCGCCAGAAGCCTCCGTAGCCACCGAAAATCAACCTAGACCCATTCCAGCACCCTGTCGGAGGGGGGAATCCCACTCCGGTGGCCATCTTCATCATCCCGGCGCTCTCCATGACGAGGAGGGAGTAGTTCTCCCTCGGGGCTGAGGGTATGTACCAGTAGCTATGTGTTTGATCTCTCTCTCTCTCTCTCTCGTATTCTTGAGTTGGCACGATCTTGATGTATCGTGAGCTTTGCTATTATAGTTGGATCTTATGATGTTTCTCCCCCTCTACTCTCTTGTGATGAATTGAGTTTTCCCTTTGAAGTTATCTTATCGGATTGAGTCTTTAAGGATTTGAGAACACTTGATGTATGTCTTGCATGTGCTTATCTGTGGTGACAATGGGATATCACGTGATCCACTTGATGTATGTTTTGGTGATCAACTTGTGAGTTCCGTGACCTCGTGAACCTATGCATAGGGGTTGGCACGCGTTTTCGTCTTGACTCTCCGGTAGAAACTTTGGGGCACTCTTTGAAGTTCTTTGTGTTGGTTGAATAGATGAATCTGAGATTGTGTGATGCATATCGTATAATCATACCCACGGATACTTGAGGTGACCTTGGAGTATCTAGGTTACATTAGGGTTTTGGTTGATTTGTGTCTTAAGGTGTTATTCTAGTATGAACTCTTGAATAGATCGATCAGAAAGAATAACTTTGAGGTGCTTTCATACCCTACCATAATCTCTTCGTTTGTTCTCCGCTATTAGTGACTTTGGAGTGACTCTTTGTTGCATGTTGAGGGATAGTTATATGATCCAATTATGTTATTATTGTTGAGAGAACTTGCACTAGTGAAAGTATGAACCCTAGGCCTTGTTTCCAAGCATTGCAATACCGTTTTCGCTCACTTTTATCGTTAGTTACCTTCTTTTTTTATATTTTCAGATTACAAAAACCTATATCTACCATCCATATTGCACTTGTATCACCATCTCTTCACCGAACTAGTGCACCTATACAATTTACCATTGTATTGGATGTGTTGGGGACACAAGAGACTCTTTGTTATTTGGTTGCAGGGTTGTTTGAGAGAGACCATCTTCATCGTACGCCTCCCACGGATTGATAAACCTTAGGTCATCCACTTGAGGGAAATTTGCTACTGTCCTACAAACCTCTGCACTTGGAGGCCCGACAACTTCTACAAGAAGAAGGTTGTGTAGTAGACATCAAGCTCTTTTTTGGCCCCGTTGCCGGGGAGGTTAGCGCTTGAAGGTATATCTTTAGATCTTGCAATCGAATCTTTTTGTTTCTTGTTTTATCACTAGTTTAGTTTATAAAAGAAAACTACAAAAAATGGAATTGAGGGTACCTCATATGCGTCATCTTTTTAATATCTTTCATGAAAATAAGGATTCCGATAATTGTGCCAAAGTGCTAGAAGAAGATGGCATTACAATGTTTGGCACTAAATCTTTGAATGATGAGCATGATTGCAATGTTATTAGTATGAACTCTTTGAATATCCATAGTACTAATGATAATTGCACTAGTCATGATGAAAATGTCTCTTATAAGCATGTCAACTTTTGTGAAATACATAGAGCTTGCAAGCATACACCAAATAGGGAAGATAGATTTTGCAAGAGGCATAAGTATTTGGAAACTAAATGGTTGCAAGAAAGGCTAGATGATTGTGCTGAAATATTCAATATTTATCGCCATCCTTGTGAACTTTGCAATGAACATGGTCATTTAAAGCTCCAATGTTATTTGTTTCATGATCAAATCGTGTCCAAAAATTGTGATTACTTGATTACCCTTGAGCATCATAAAGAGCTTAGTCTTCTTTTGGGGTATGAAGAAATGAAACGTATAACTGAGGGCATTCCAAAATTTAATCTTGATAGATTTCTTGATTTTGATCTAGAAGAAATTTTTATGTATTGTGCGGTGAATTGCATTGAAAATCCTTATATTTCCAACTACCTAAAGACAAGAAAACAAATAGAAGATGAAGAGAATACTAATGAAAGGGAAGATACTTCCCAATATTCTCCTTATTTCTTATGATGAATCAAGTAACGAGGAGGAGCCTCCTATTTAACCAATCTCATTAATAAGGAGCTCCGAAAAGAGGATTAAACCCACACATGATGCAAAGAAGAAAAAGAAAAGACGGAGAAGCAAAGGTAGAAAGGTATCCCTCCCAAATGATGTTGCTCCTATTACTCATTGTGAGGATGATAATTGCTATACTATTGGTGATATCCATACTATTAATGATGAGAGTGATTATGCTTATGATATGAAAATGCCCAAGCTTGGGTATGCTATGTTTGATGAGAATGACAAGTTTGAGAATATATTTGCTGCAATTAATTTTTGTCCCAAGCTTGGGGATGCTATTTTTAGTGAAGATGATATTTTTAGTCTCCCAAGTTTTGATAAGTAAATTTATTATTATGATAGCATGCCTCCTATCTATGATGGTTATATTGATGAAAGTGGATTTGGAGAGGTCATGACTTTATTTAGTAATGATTCCACTATCTTGGAAGAGGTTTCAATCGATTATGATGAGAACAAAGTTGCTACTTATGATGATTATTGTGATGACACGTATGCTATAAAAAGTAGTGATGATTATATTAAAACTTGTCATGATTATGATTACCCTTTTCCTGAATATTACTCTTTTAATGTGGAAATAATTTGTAGTATTCGAGTTTCTTATGATACTCCCACTATTCCGAATGAAAAGAATTTTGCTTATGTGGAGAGTAGTAAATTTCTATGCTTGTAGATCATGAGAGAAATGCTTTATGTGATGGTTATATTGTTGATGCTACTGAAATTTATTATTATGGAGGAATATATGCTTATAGGAATTGCAATAATATCAAGTTTCCTCTCTATGTGCTTAAAGTTTTAAAGTTATCCTTGTTTTACCTTCCTATGCAAGTTGATTCTTGTTCCCACAAGTTGTTTGCTCACAAAATCCATATGCATAGGAAGTGGGTTAGACTTAAATGTGCTATCCATATTCTCCATGATGCTCTCTTTATGTTACAATTCTTATCTTTTATGTGAGCACCATTGAAATCATCATGCCTAGGTAGGGGCGTTAAACGATAGCGCTTGTTGGGAGGCAACCCAATTTTTATTTTTGTTCCTTGATTTTTGTTCCTGTTTGGTAATAAATAATTCATATAGCCTCTGTTTAGATGTGGTTTTATGATTTTAATTAGTGTTTGTTCCAAGTAGAACCTTTGGGGAGACTTGGGTGAAGTCTTTGTGATCTTGCTGTAAAAAAACAGAAACTTTAGCGCTCACGAGATTAGCTGCCATGTTTTACTGGAGAGTGCGATTAAGTTGATTCTTTTTGCAGATGATTAATAGACAAATTCCTCACGTCCAAAAATTTATTTCATAATTTTATGAGTTCCATAAGTATACGTTTGATACAGATTACTACAGACTGTTCTGTTTTTGACAGATTCTGTTTTCTATGTGGTGTTTGCTTATTTTGATGAATCCATGAGTAGTATCGGAGGGTATGAACCCTAGAGAAGTTGGAATACAGTAGATATTACAACAATATGAATTTAGAATGAGTTCACAACAGTACCTAAGTGGTGATTTATTTTCTTATACTAATGGAGCTTACGAGTTTTCTGTTGAGTTTTGTGTTGTGAAGTTTTCAAGTTTTGGGTAAAGATTCGATGGACTATGGAATAAGGAGTGGCAAGAGCCTAAGCTTGGGGATTTCCAAGGCACCCCAAGGTAATATTCAAGGACAACCAAGAGCCTAAGCTTGGGGATGCCCCGGATGGCATCCCCTCTTTCGTCTTCGTCTATCAGTAACTTTACTTGGAGCTATATTTTTATTCATCACATGATATGTGTTTTGCTTGGAGCGTCATTTTATTTTATTTTATTTTGCATGCTGTTTGAATAAAATACCAAGATCTTAAATTCTTAAATGTTAGAGAGTCTTCACATAGTTGCATAATTATTCGACTACTCATTGATCTTCACTTATATCTTTTGGAGTAGTTTGTCATTTGCTCTAGTGCTACACTTATATCCTTTTAGAGCACGGCGGTGGTTTTATTTTTAAGAAATAGATGAACTCTCATGCTTCACTTATATTATTTTTAGAGTATTTTAGAACAGCATGGTAGTTTGCTTTGGTTATGAAACTAGTCCTAATATGATAGGCATCCAAGTGGGATATAATAAAAACTTTCATAAAAGGTGCATTGAATACTATGAGAAGTTTGATACTTGATAATTGTTTTGAGATATGAAGATGGTGATATTAGAGTTATGCTAGTTTAGTAGTTGTGAATTTGATAAATACTTGTGCTAAAGTTTGTGATTCCCGTAGCATGCACGTATGGTGAACCTTTATGTGATGAAGTCGGAGCATGCTTTATTTATTGATTGTCTTCCTTATGAGTGGCGGTCGGGGACGAGCGATGGTCTTTTCCTACCAATTTATCCCCCTAGGAGCATGCGCGTAGTACTTCGTTGCGATAACTAATAGATTTTTGCAATGAGTATGTGAGTTCTTTATGACTAATGTTGAGTCCATGGATTATACGCACTCTCACCCTTCCACCATTGCTAGCCTCTCTAATACCGCGCACCTTTCACCGGTATCATACACTCACCATATACCTTCCTCAAAACAGCCACCATACCTACTTATTATGGCATTTCCATAGCCATTCCGAGATATATTGCCATGCAACTTTCCACCGTTACATTTATTATGACACGCTCCATCATTATCATATTGCTTTGCGTGATCATGTAGTTGACATCGTATTTGTGGCAAAGCCACCATTCATAATTTCATACATGTCACTCTTGAGTCAATGCACATCCCGGTACACCGCCGGAGGCATTCACATAGAGTCATATTTTGTTCTAAGTATCGAGTTGTAATTCTTGAGTTGTCAGTAAATAAAAGTGTGATGATCTTCATTATTAGTCATTGTCCCATGTGAGGAAAGGATGATGGAGACTATGATTCCCCCACAAGTCGGGATGAGACTCCATACGCAAAAACATAAAAAAATAGAAGGCCCAAAAATAAAAAACGAGAGAAAAAGAGAGAAGGGGCAATGCTACTATCCTTTTACCACACTTTTGCTTCAAAGTATCACCATGATCTTCATGATAGAGAGTCTCCTATGTTGTCACTTTCTGATAACCCACAAGTATAGGGGATCGCAACAGTTTTCGAGGGTAGAGTATTCAACCCAAATTTATTGATTCGACACAAGGGGAGCCAAAGAATATTCTCAAGTATTAGTAGCTGAGTTGTCAATTCAACCACACCTGGAAACTTAATATCTGCAGCAAAATATTTAGTAGCAAAGTAATATGATAGTAGTGGTAACGTTAGCAAAAGTAATATTTTGGGGTTTTATAGTGATTGTAATAGTAGCAACGGAAAAGTAAATAAGCGAAGAACAATATATGAAAAGCTCGTAGGCAATGGATCGGTGATGGAGAATTATGCCGGATGCAATCGATCATGTAACAGTTATAACATAGGGTGACACAGAACTAGCTCCAATTCATCTCTACTCCTAATGGAGCAGTTGGTAGTCTCGCTTCCAGGTTTTTTTTCGTCCCACCTCACCCGGTTTTTTTTGGTACTTCTTTGGTACTTCCTCCCACCTCCCACCCGTTTCATTTCGCTGGTTTTTTTCGTCCCTCCCCTACCCCACCGGTTTAGTTTCGCGTCACCCTCTCACACAACGAAAAAAATCTTAACGGATCATAACTTTCCATGCGTCACCCTCCCATCAATGCAATTTGATTTAGGAAACATATAATAAATTTTAAGGAAACAAATAACAGACTTTAAAGAAAAATCCAATTTTAAGGAAACAAATCAATCGATCCATCCAAATCAAACGATCCATCTCATCAATGCAATTTGCTTTAGGAAACATATAATGGATGTGAAGGAAACAAATAATAGACTATCTAAATCAATCGATCCATCCCATCAATGCAATTTGATTTAGGAAACATATAATAAATTTTAAGAAAACAAATAACAGACTTTAAAAAAAATCCAATTTTAAGGAAACAAATCAATCGATCCATCCAAATCAAACGATCCATCTCATCAATGCAATTTGCTTTAGGAAACATATAATGGATGTGAAGGAAACAAATAATAGACTATCCAAATCAATCGATCCATCCCATCAATGCAATTTGATTTAGGAAACATATAATAAATTTTAAGAAAACAAATAACAGACTTCAAAGAAAAATCCAATTAACTAATCTCTACTCTTAAAGGCCCCTCGATTGATTTTTGTCCCTCGCTTCCTTTCCCGGCACTTATACAATGGAAGGAATTATAATCCACCTATTTGTTCTCCTATATATCCGTGCAGGCAACACAACATAAACCGGTGAAAAAAACACTCACCTCGCACGTCCCCCTGCCTGCAATCCCGAAACGCCGCCATCGCTCCAGGCTCCAGCCTCCGCCGTCCTACATCTTGCCCCTCTCCAACCTCAGAGACCTCCGCCACCGCCGCCATCTCGGAACCCCAGTTCAGGGCAGGACTCAGAGAGGGTGTGGCTGTGGACGACGCTGCCGCCGTCGCAGAACCCTAGGGCAGGGCGTGGTCGCGTTGCGGGCAGCGCGAGCGGCCGTGCGTCTCCCCCGTCAGGCTGTCCTCGGCAGGAACTCGGGACCTCCTCCTGACAGAGCTAAGGCCCTCCGAGGTCCAAGTCGCTGTGCGGCGTGCACAGTAATCTCCCCGGCCTACTCTGTCTTCACGTCAATGCTCATGTGCTCCGACCCTCCCCGACCCCTCCCAGCAAGCAGCAGAGTCTCTCGGGTTTGAGCTCCACCGGGCCGCCGGCGGCGGCGTCCATGTTCGTTGGGCGGAGCACAACGCTAGGTTTGAAATTCACCATGATGCTACTGATAAGGCTCTCCTTCTCCTTTGTTTCGTCTGGGTTTTTTCGTCCCCCCTCCCACCACCCCATCTCGTCTGGGTTTGAAATCAATAAGAGCAGCACAAAGTCTAGGTCCCTGTCTCGGTGGCAGACGGAAGGAGAAGAAGGATTGATATGTATGAGAATATTAATATTGAACTCTTAAAGTTAATGTGGCCCCGTTGCAACGCACGGGCGTTCTTCTAGTCAATATAATGTAGGAATGTATTCCGAATATAGTCATACGTGCTTATGGAAAAGTACTTGCATGACATCTTTTGTCCTACCCTCCCGTGGCAGCGGGGTCCTATTGGAAACTAAGGGATATTAAGGGCTCCTTTTAATAGAGTACCGGACCAAAGCATTAACACATAGTGAATGCATGAACTCCTCAAACTACGGTCATCACCGGTAAGTATCCCGATTATTGTCACTTCGGGGTTAACGGATCATAACACATAATAGGTGACTATAGATTTGCAAGATAGGATCAAGAACTCACATATATTCATGAAAACATAATAGGTTCAGATCTGAAATCATGGCACTCGGGCCCTAGTGACAAGCATTAAGCATAGCAAAGTCATAGCAACATCAATCTCAGAACATAGTGGATACTAGGGATCAAACCCTAACAAAACTAACTCGATTACATGATAAATCTCATCCAACCCATCACCGTCTAGCAAGCCTACGATGGAATTACTCACGCACGGCGGTGAGTATTATGAAATTGGTGATGGAGGAAGGTTGATGATGACGATGGCGACGGATTCCCCTCTCCGGAGCCCCGAACAGACTCCAGATCAGCCCTCCCGAGAGAGTTTAGGGCTTGGCGGCGGCTCCGCATCGTAAAACGCGATCAATCCTTCTCCGTGATTTTTTTCTCCCCGAACACGAATATATGGAGTTGGAGTTGAGGTCGGTGGAGCGTCAGGGGGGCCACGAGGCAGGGGGCGCGCCCAAGGGGGTAGGGCGCCCCCCACCCTCGTGGGCAGGGTGTGGGCCCCCTGATGTGGATCTTTCTTCCAGTATTTTTTATATATTCCAAAAATAATCTCCGTTGATTTTCAGGTCATTCTGAGAACTTTTATTTCTGCACAAAAATAACACCATGGCAATTCTACTGAAAACAACGCCAGTCCGGGTTAGTTCCATTCAAATCATGCAAGTTAGAGTCCAAAACAAGGGCAAAAGTGTTGGGAAAAGTAGATACGGCGGAGACGTATCACTTTCATATACTAGTGGGAATCTTTCATTATAGAACTTGGCTTGTATATTCCAATGATGTGCTTCCTCAAAATGCCCTAGGTCTTCGTGAGCAAGCAAGTTGGATGCACACCCACTTAGTTTCTTTTGAGCTTTCATACACTTATAGCTCTATTGCATCCGTTGCATGGCAATCCCTACTCACTCACATTGATATCTATTGATGGGCATCTCCATAGCCCGTTGATACGCCTAGTTGATCTGAGACTATCTTCTCCTTTTTGTCTTCTCCACAACCACCATTCTATTCCACCCATAGTTCTATGTCCATGGCTCACGCTCATGTATTGCGTGAAGATTGAAAAAGTTTGAGAACATCAAAAGTATGAAACAATTGCTTGGCTTGTCATCGGGGTTGTGCATGATTTAAATATTTTATGCGATGAAGATAGAGCATAGCCAGACTATTTTGTAGGGATAGCTTTCTTTGGCCATGTTATTTTGAGAAGACATGATTACTTTATTAGTGTGCTTGAAGTATTATTATTTTTATGTCAATATTAAACTTTTGTCTTGAATCTTATGGATCTGAATATTCTTGCCACAATAAAGAAGATTATATTGATGATTATGTTAGGTAGCATTCCACATCAAAAATTCTGTTTTTATCATTTACCTACTCGAGGATGAGCAGGAATTAAGCTTGGGGATGCTTGATACGTCTCCAACGTATCTATAATTTTTGATTGTTCCATGTTATTATATTATCAACCTTGGATGTTTTATATGCTATTTTATATGATTTTTGGGACTAATCTATTAACCTAGAGCCTAGTGCCAGTTTCCGTTTTTTCCTTGTTTTTGAGTATCGCAGAAAAGGAAAACCAAACAGAGTCCAATTGACCTGAAAATTGACGGAGCTTATTTTTGGAACAGAAGAAGCCCACGGAGCATCGAAGATGGACCAGAAGAGTCCCGGGCTGCCCAGGAGGGTGGGGGCGCACCCACCCCCCTGGGCGCGCCCCCTGCCTCGTGGACAGCCCGGAGACCCCCCTTCCTTGTTCCCGACTCCAACACCTCTTATATAACCCAAAACTTCCAGGAAGAAACCTAGATCGGGAGTTCCGCCGCCAGAATCCTCCGTAGCCACCGAAAACCAATCTAGACCCGTTCCGGCACCCTGCCGGAGGGGGGAATCCCTCTCAGGTGGCCATCTTCATCATCCCGACACTCTCCATGACGAGGAGGGAGTAGTTCTCCCTCGGGGCTGAGGGTATGTACCAGTAGCTATGTGTTTGATCTCTCTCTCTCTCTCTCTTTCGTGTTCTTGAGTTGGCACGATCTTGATGTATCGCGAGCTTTGTTATTATAGTTGGATCTTATGATGTTTCTCCCCCTCTACTCTCTTGTGATGAATTGAGCTTTCCCTTTGAAGTTATCTGATTGGGTTGAGTCTTTAAGGATTTGAGAACACTTGATGTATGTCTTGCATGTGCTTATCTGTGGTGACAATGGGATATCACGTGATCCACTTGATGTATGTTTTGGTGATCAACTTGCGAGTTCCGTGACCTTGTGAACTTATGCATAGGGGTTGACACACGTTTTCGTCTTGACTCTCCGGTAGAAACTTTGGGGCACTCTTTGAAGTTCTTTGTGTTGGTTGAATAGATGAATCTGAGATTGTGTGATGCATATCGTATAATCATACCCACGGATACTTGAGGTGACATTGGAGTATCTAGGTGACATTAGGGTTTTGGTTGATTTGTGTCTTAAGGTGTTATTCTAGTATGAACTCTTGAATAGATCGATCGGAAAGAATAACTTTGAGGTGGTTTCGTACCCTACCATAATCTCTTTGTTTGTTCTCTACTATTAGTGACTTTGGAGTGACTCTTTGTTGCATGTTGAGGGATAGTTATATGATCCAATTATGTTATTATTGTTGAGAGAACTCGCACTAGTGAAAGTATGAACCCTAGGCCTTATTTCCAAGCATCGCAATACCGTTTTCGCTCACTTTTATCATTAGTTACCTTGCTGTTTTTATATTTTCAGATTACAAAAACCTATATCTACCATCCATATTGCACTTGTATCACCATCTCTTCGCCGAACTAGTGCACCTATACAATTTACCATTGTATTGGGTGTGTTGGGGACACAAAAAACTCTTTGTTATTTGGTTGCAGGGTTGTTTGAGAGAGACCATCTTCATCCTACGCCTCCCACGGATTGATAAACCTTAGGTCATCCACTTGAGGGAAATTTGCTATTGTCCTACAAACCTCTGCACTTGGAGGCCCAACAACGTCTACAAGAAAAAGGTTGTGTAGTAGACATCATACCATCAGGCCTAGGCTTCTTCTTGAATACCCATTTGCACCCTATAGGTTTGCACCCATAAGGACGATCAATTATCTCCCATATTTCATTTGCCAAGATGGAATCCATCTCACTACGAACCGCTTCCTTCCAGTAGTCAGCAGCCTCAGATGCATATGTCTCTGAAATAGAACTGGGAGTGTCATCTATGAGATACACAAGAAAATCATCACCAAAGGACTTTGCAGTCCTCCGTCTCTTGCTCCTGGTAGGAACTTCATTGTTCTCCTCCACAGAATTTTCAAAGTGTTCCATCGAAATGGTAGGTTCAGTCATTGTAACTAATTACTGATTTGATGTACTAGGCATCTCCTGATTTGATGAGGTAGAAATATCCTTCATGGGAAAGATATCTTCAAATAAAATCGCATCATTAGACTCCATGATTGTACCGACATGCATGTCAGATACCTCAGATTTTACAACCAAGAATCTACAGCCAATGCTATGAAAAGCATATCCCAGGAAAACACAATCCATAGTTTTTGGTCCCAGCTTGCGCTTCTTTGGAATTGGCACATTGACTTTCGCCAAACAACCCCAGGTTCGTAGATAAGAGAGCTTTAACCTTTTACTCTCCCATTCCTCGAATGGAATTATCTCTTTGTTCTTTGTGGGAACTCGGTTTAGGACATGACATGCAGTTAATATCGCCTCCCCCACCATGGCTTGGAGAGACCCGATGTGTCTAACATGGCGTTAACCAAATCAGTTAGATTACGTTTCTTTCTTTCGGCTACCCCATTTGACTGAGGTGAATAGGGAGGCGTCCTCTCATGGATTATACCATGTTCCACACAAAAAGAATCAAATTCATTTGAGAAATACTCTCCACCACGATCGGACCTAAGCCTCTTGATCTTTCGATCAAGTTGGTTTTCCGCTTCAGCTTTATAGATCTTGAAATAGTTCAAAGCCTCATCCTTAGATTTCAGAAGATACACATGGTATTATCTAGTGGAGTCATCAATTAACGTCATAAAATACTTCTTTCCAGCTTTTGTCAACACACCATTCATTTCACAAAAATCTGAATGTATGAGCTCTAGTGGTGCAAGATTTCTTATTTCTGTAGTCGTATGAGACTTACGAGGTTGCTTAGCTTGCACACACACTTGACACTTAGATCCCTTGACAGTGATGAAACTAGGGGTTAAGTTCAAATTCGCTAGTCGCGACATGCAACCAAAGTTAACATGACAAAGACGTGAATGCCACACATTTGATTCACTATTGTTGCAAACATGATTACCAACTTTATTGCAAACATCTGATAAGGCTAAACGAAACAGGCCTCCTGACTCATAGCTTTTACCAAAAAAAAGTTCCATACTTGGATATTACAAATTTATTCGACTCAAAGACAAGCTTGTAGCCATCTCTACACAGAAGAGATCCGCTAACAAGATTTTTATTGACGGAGGGGACATAATGCACGTTTTTCAGCCACGCGATTTTCCCCAAAGTAAACTTCAGACCGACCATGCCAACACCACGAATAGAAGCACTTGAACCGTTTCCCATTAGCACAGTTGAAGTCCCTACGGTCTGATAAGACGAAAACATGGAAATATCACTGCATGCATGCACATTAGCACCCGTGTCAATCAACCAATCAGGAGAATAACATACTGAAAGAATAGTGAAAAATATACCATACCCAGCAACCTTCATGTCAGTGTCACCAATGACAGCATTAGCGGTCTTGCCGCCTTTTCCAAGATTAGGGCAACTAGGAGCACAATGGTCAGGATCTCCGCACACATGACAAACACCTTTCTTCGTGTCATTCTTCTTCTTCTTGAAGTTGGTGTGTTGTACAACCTTGTTCTTCCCATCACATGTTGCTTTACCATCAAACTTGCCCTTATTCTTGAACTTGTGGGACTGGAAATTTTTCTTCGGTACCAAATTGGTACTAGATCCTCCCTCAATACCTCGAGCACGTGTGTCTTTTGCTCTCGCCTTTTCTTCCACATCAAGAGTACCAATGAGATCCGGAATGGAAAACTCCTGTCTCTTGTGTTTCAGTAAGGTAGCAAAGTTCCTCCACGAAGGTGGAAGCTTAGTGATGATGCCTCCGGCAACAAACTTGTTTGGTAGCATACAATTGAAGTGCTCAAGTTCTTTAGCAAATGACTGTATCTCGTGAGCTTGCTCAACCACGGAATTATTCCATGATGTACAGCTCCGTGCCGGCATCCGAGACCCCAAACTTGGTCTCGAGTGCATCCCACATATCTTTTTCATTGTCAATTGACGCATAAGCATCAACTATGTTCTCACCAAGAACGCTTAAGAGAGCAGCCTTAAACAAGGTATTCATTTTCTGAAAAGCTTATTCCCGTTGAGCATCATACTCTCCTTCAGGTTTGCCAAGAGCATGCCAACTCATGGTTTAAAACCATAAGACTGCTCTTACACGCCACCTCTTATAGTGAATACCCTCAAACATAGGAGGTCTCATGGAAGCAGCAAAACCACTCGGGGTAAATTGCCTATAATAAGGTTTTTGGATTGTTGGAAATATGAGCAGTTTACCATATGATTTTATTAACAGAAATACTAGATAAAGCATGACTAATATAGCAGAGATCAAGCAAGGCATGCAATCTGACAGAGAGAGGGTAAATAGCATCTGCATATATGAACTAGAACCAAACAAATCTAGAGCAGACACTAAAGCAAGAAAGTGTGGTAGAACTTCAAACAGAGAAAGTATGAACACGTACGTACAACAGGGGAAGCACTGGTCTTGGGGTCGGGGTCCTCGCCAGCCATGTCGTCGAAGAGGTTGTCGATGTCGGGGAAGAAGTCGTCGTCGGGGAAGTAGTCGTCGGAGTCCGAGGCGTCCGTGACGAAAAAGTCAGTAGTCGCGTAGCGCGCTCCCCAAAAACCTTATCACCCTTCTCCCGTACAAGACTCAAAGAGGTGGGTTCCGGAGGCCTACTGTCCCGACCTGCGGTGCATGCCGCAAGCCGGGATGGGGAAGATTGCAGCAGCAACGCAGTGCTCAGGAACTTGGTGGCGAGAGGAAGATGGTCTTCTGATGTGTCTCTCTAAAGAGGAATGACCTCTCTTATATAGGCACAGGAGAAAGAGGCGACGAGAGGTGAAACAACAGATAGAGACGAAGCGAACAGGTGCGCCGTTCGGATTCAATCTCCACTACAGCAAAAACGTTTTAGCTCCCGTGTGACCGTCTGTATATCCGCCGTGCGTGGCAAAAATTTAAACATCGGCTCATTCCCGCAACCCGCGGCGCGTCGTGACGAGGCGGGTGGAGGAGGAGCGCGCGTGAATGTCTCTCTTATTCTCATGCTCATACATGTGGGGAAACATCCTCCCTTATAACGAGGTCCAACTCCCACCAAACTAGCAATGTGAGACTAAACTTTAGTTCCACCTCTTACCTTGCATGTATGGGCTGCATGGGCCTCCAGGATTTATTAGGAATTTCTGAAACTGCTATTGGGCTGGCCCAAAATAAACAAAATTTCAGCATTTGCCAATGTGTGTTTATCTATCAATGTCATATTTGTAATTCAAATAATCAAGTTCTTGTAGAAAAATAAGTGAGAGAGGACCCTACCGCCAGCAATCACGGCGGTAGGTTCTCACATTTACCGCCGGATGCCTAGCGGTAGGCTGTGAGAACTTACCACATGAAACACCCCATTTGTTATGACAGACCGCTGCCACGCCTGGCACGCCCTACCGCTGCTAGGTGTGGCAGTAGAGTGTGAATACCTACCGCAAAATAGTCTCATTTTCTGTCATAGCAAGCTTGCGCTCACGCAAGCCTAGCACACCCTACCGCCACCCCGGCGACGGTAACTTTAGCTATCCTATCAGGATCTATCCCGGCGATAGTGCAGTTAGGACACGTCAGATCAGAAACGGTTGGTTGATGGGAACTGTCCTTAACTTACCGTCGGGGTCCCGGCGGTAGGAGAAGGGGCAGCTCTAAAAAAATCAAACCGAGGTCAGATCCTGTAAAACTACGTCAAAAAAGTCAAAACACGAAATTTTACCTCCGACTCCGAAATGTCCAGCGAGACGTACTTATACAGTACTAAGCGTTGGATCAACGCACTACTAACTGTCCCTGGCTCGGACACGGCTTGAACGCTCGACCGCAAGACGGCTTGCCATATCAGGTATCCACCATATAAGTCGAGCGTATCCAGGAGAAAGAGCGTATCACCCGATCGAGTCTGCAATCTGCACTAGCAATGGCGTCCCTCGCGTTGATGCCGAGCTGGTTGCGCCGCCGCGCGCACGTCCCGTCCCCGGAGGAAGCGCGCGAGATCGAGAGGAGAAAGAGAAAGGAAGAGTACGATCAGCTGATCGCTTCGCTGAGGCCGCGACCACGCACATGGCGGACTCGCCGGAGGGATCGCCGCGAAGCGCTGGCTAACGAGGCCGCGAAGCGGGAGTGGGTCGAGGAGCAGAAACGGCTGATCGCGGAGGCGAAGCAGCGATCAGGCGGCGTTCCACATCCCTGTTGGAACGATGACGCGCGAGACAGACACAGACGCAGGATGCGGGCGGCAGTGGAGGAACTATCGTCGGCTTTCGAGGCCAAGAAGAGCCAATGGATGGCCGCGCATAAGCGATCGGGGCTCGTGGAAGCTCGGCGGAGCAGCACCGCCGTGAAGGTTCACCCCCTCGCGTCCACGGAGGCGCCTTTGAAGCCCGTAACCGCCGCCGGGAAGAGCAGCGCGGCAGGGGACAGCGAGTCCGGCCGCCGGGTGGAGATGCACGAGGCGAAGGCCATCGAGCAGAAGCACCTGTGGGGAGGCCGCCGCCGCAGCGAGGAGTACTATGCCATGCGCCGGGAGGTACTGAGGAGAGACCGTGCCGCCCTCGACGAGATTACGGAGCCGCAATCTGCATGCGCGACGAGGAAGAAGGAAGAAGATCGTATCTGTCCGTTCTGTTCTCGGCTTCTCGCTGACAGGAGATAGATAGAACGACCGACCATGTTCGGTTCGCAGCTTTGTCCTGAGGTTGTAATCAGAGGTTTCGTGTACCAAGGGAATCAATTCTTCTTAGTTCATCATATCCTACTAAACTTTTGTCCATGGTAATCTTTAGCTTTGTCTTGGATATTTTCACCCTTGTCCTCGATCGTCCGCATGGATATTTTCACAAAACAACTTTTTTCTAGGCCAATAACAAAAAATATAGAATCAACTAAGGATTCAGTGGAAATGAACAGATCAACATACGAGATCGCAAGTGCAGTTGATGGGCATGTATATGTACTCCCTCCGTAAAGAAATATAAGAGCAATATAAAAGCGTTGACATCACTAATGTCAAGAAACAAGACACCAGCAGTACTTTCGACAAATAAACACACAGCAAACAAGCCGCTGTCATGCGGCACATCGTATGGTAAGTCCAAATTTACACTAACGGGGAACCTCTCCCAGGCGCAGAAGTGCAGAACTCACATTAGACACACAAATCATACGTGCACAAGGTTAACATTGGCCTCTGCAGCCTCTAATTCAGCAGCCTCATAAAATTCACAGAATTTTCAATTCTTCAGTCATATGCCAAACCCTTGCATATACATACGGCGCGAAGTAAACATACCCTAGCAACAGCAACACATCTTAGTGGTCGGGTAACTGCTTTGTTCCTGCTTACTGCTACCAAAATATCAGCGCAGCCGAATTCTTTATCCAGAGTTCTTGCTAGTACTATATCGGCTATGAGACAACATTCCTTCTGGTCACATGCCATAGAAAAATTCTCGATTCTTAGAGAAAACAACTAATCAGAGTTTGATCTGATGCTACAGTGAAACAACTAATCATATGAAACTCCTCATTAGTCACTACTGGCATCTTAACTGCTTGCGCATATTACTTGATCACAGTTGATGTTAGAACACAATGGTGCACTCGATCAAAGGAGGCATGCTGAAGAACTTGCTGCACATGACCACTATCATTTCGACCATTGCCTTTGCTCGGTATCAGCACTAACAAAGTAGACATCCAATTCATCACATAGTTGGACTACACAATCTCTTGGCCCTCCATGTCCTTCCTGGTGAGTGCCGATACTTCCAAATGGGCATTCAATTACCAAGCATGCCCTCATAACAAATGAACATGCCATTGGGGTAGCATAGAAAGGAATGACTCTGGAGCAGCTCTTCATCTTATCATTGCCCTCAAAACAAGACAAGTCTAAGAAGACATGTTGGACGGACTGACCAGCAACCATGCGGAGCCATATTCTATCATGACTAGAGGTATTGCACAGAGACATGTCAAAGGTCACGCCCACGGGTAATCCATAAACGTATGATAACGGATTTTCAGAATCTGTATCCCGGACTTGCAGCACAGCAGTTGTAGCATTAAGCATTTCAAAATCTCTTGCTGGTTTTAGATCAAAGATATCAAGAAAGGTGCAAATGTTGACAATAGGAGTGCCGTCGATAAAGTTACCATCAAACACTTTCTTAACTTCTTTACTGAAGTTGGAAAGCTCATAGGATCCATCGGCACACAGACCATCAATGTGATTAATTATCCAATGCAACTTATCTAGCACTAATTTTGAACATGTTCCAAACTCAGACAGTCTACATAAAATAGCTAACAAAGCAAACTCCAAGACTTGAACCTCCAGTTCTCTATGCAATCCAGCATAACAACATTTCATCCTTCTCACAGATGTATCCAACTTCTCAAGCAAAATATCAAGTGATGTGGGGCCAAAAGCATGAGAATCATCCAACTGAATGAACCACCATATTTCAACAATGAGCTGTACTGCATCAAGATAGTCGCATACAAAGCTCAAGACCGCACTAGTTGATCCAGAAGAATTTACAGCTAAGATATTGACTTCTTCTTTGCATGTTCTATAATAAAGACAATCAAAAGAAGTTGAAGTAATCACAAACAATAGCATGAAAGATTGGTTGCATGGGAAAGAACGGAATATAATAAGTCATACCTCAGAGTACTTTGAACTTTTCCTATACTGCACGGCTTTATCACAGCCCAGGCTCCTTTAACTGTTTCTAATATGAGCCTTGTCGATTGCATTATCACAACTTCATCTAAGTACTTGGTTGTTTTTCCAGTCGTTTCTACCTGTGCATGAGTTCCTCCCACAGTTTCAACACTGAAACATTCATAATCTCCACCTTCTACAGACACTAACTTCTTTTCCCAAAACTGCATTCCAGCTTGATGATACAAGTAGGATAAGAGTGAATCCTGTTCATCTTCGGCTAGTGCACACGAGATCATCCCAAATAGGGGAATTGCATGTGATAATATAACTGCGGGTATATCCAGTTTTTTGTCTTTATCATCATAAGCAGCCAAGACAGACACCATTAACAATGCTTTGATTCTAGGTTTATCCAAGATCAGCTCTCCATCAGATGCCATATTGATCTATGTCATAGATAATACAGCATCAAGGGATATAACAAAACTTCATAAAAAATCCAAAAGAAATGTTACTATAAATGTAGCAAATGAAGATATTACTCTACCTACGCATAAAAACAAGTCCGAAGTCCTTGTATGTTAAGAATAACAAAAGGCTAAAGTGAGAAAATATGGTTGGTCAGTGGAATTAATATTCAAATTCTTTTCACCAAATTGTTTGCTTATGCTCATTCCTCAAACAGTTGGGCCTAAGGAGGATAAGCAGGAACTTAAATAAAGCTGATTTTAATATGTTAAAAGTTATTTGCAAACCAAGTGTGTGTGCATGGCATGCTGCTAGGTGTTCTTTTTTGCTATTGGATCTAAAGAGAAGTGAGACTGTACCTCACATACTGAACACACCATCTCAGGTCATAATACCCCTAAAGAGAAAGGAAATTACGTGTGCCAGAAATTATTCAATGATAATGCAGTTGAGAAAGACACATCATGTTAATCTGCAAACTGCTGTCGGCATTTCTTTGAATCAGTAAGATCCCTAAACTAGTAGTGTTGTGATGCATCCTCTGTTCATCTGATTTGGCTCGCACTTCACATTGATTTGGGGCAGTTTGAGCACAGAATAATGTAGGCATGTTCCTCACTGACAACCCTGCCTATTGTTTTAATATATTGTAGGCAATGTGATATCTAGACAGACAAACCATTATGATGTGCAAAAGGTGTATGAGGCTATGAGCAAGCAG
This sequence comes from Triticum aestivum, assembly GCF_018294505.1. Lineage (NCBI taxonomy): Eukaryota > Viridiplantae > Streptophyta > Magnoliopsida > Poales > Poaceae > Triticum > Triticum aestivum. Next base: position 115,837,615 of record NC_057803.1, read on the forward strand.
CGGTGTGTTTCTCCTTACAAGTAGGCTCTGTTTTAGGCTTTTATTGCATAATAGATATGGTTTTGTGATCTATGGTCTTAATTAGAAAAGCATGCTAGCATATGGAAGAATGGATAGTCTATTTGTTGCTCTTACTGATTTGGCTACAAAGAGGAGATCATCTGGAGTGTATCTATCTGCTGTGGACTCAGACACTATCATTATCACCCTACTAACAGATTACCATTTATAGATGATGCTCTATTGGTGATTTTGACTTTTCAAAGGAGTTTCCCTACAAACTCAGTGATTACGTGGCATACATATGCAACTTCTGTTCTGATAGAACTATTTCTCATTTTTCTGTGAATCTACTAGGTACACATCTTGGTTGAACTTCGTGGAATTTTGCAAAATTTGCTTACTGAGTTAGATTGCCCATATCAAGCAAGTTACAGTAATTTATTTGATTTTTTTTACCAATGCTCCATTCTTATAGTATACTAAGATATCCATAGATACTCTTTTCACACACCTTGTGTTCGGTTTATGATATTTGTACTCCACAGAGAAATCTGCATGTCCACGCTTGATATCACCCCCCACCCTGCTGTGACGCTGAGCCACCGATCACGTGGAAGAAGTCAAGAAGAAGGGAGTGAAAGGAGAGACTGGGAGGGGTAGGTTAGAAATGCAAGCCACTTTGATACTTAGATGAAAACATGATGGATTGTTCGCAGACTAATAATTAGCCATCAAAATGGATGTTTCGTTTTGATGCAAACAATGGTTAACATTTGTTTCTTCGTAGAAAGTTTCCTGCAGATTGCAATGCCATTGGTGCCTCTGAAGCTAAATAAATGTACATGAATTGATTTCCATGCTAATGTGAAAATGAGGCATAATCTGCTTACTTTAATGTAGCATGTAGGTCAAAAACAACGTGACTCCTTGATTGGAAGATGTGTCTGTCCAAACTAGTTCCATTACGATGTTATCATAACTTCATTAATACCTACAATTAAAATGTTATCATTATACTTGCGTCTATAAATACATATGTTTGGTCGTTATTATTTAAATCTCAAAAGTTCTTGGTTCATATCCTGCTTGTTTATAGATACGTGACTCTGTATAGAAGTTGTGTCTATATAACATATATGTCTCCCTATGAAATTTGACCATGTGTTTGAATGGACAAGATCTGGTCTACTAAGATAGTATAAGATGGAACAGAAAGAATCTAATTAACAAAGATGAAAATAATTCCATATCTTCTGCAGTTACTGCAGCCCAATCTTCAAGGGATTATTTTTCCAATGTTTGACTATATTGACATATCATTATCTTCTAATATTTTAATTCGAAAATATTGGTTTCTCTCTCTCGATCAGTAGCTGGATGTAGTGTGCAACCTATGTAATAGATATGCTATGTGCAACCTTTGTGATAGACTTGGCTATTCATGTTCCTACAACTATTACTTTTTCTCATCCAGTTGGTAGAGATACAGAAGACCTATAAAATGAGTTGCCATCATGGCTTATACTTAGTACGTGACCATATCCTCGCAAATTTTTGTTTCTTGGCCTTGATGTAAAACTGTAAAAAGTGGCGGGCCAGCCCATGCCCGGTGCAGCTAAAGAGATATTTGGAAAAAGACGACAACCCAAATAAAGAAGATACAATGTTGGAGAAATGGAACACTCTGGTGCACTCTTGAGGAAGGTTTTAAGGGAAGTCAAACAAGAGGAACTATGCTGCTCGCTGCAACAGTATCAAATATCAACCTTCTGAATGATGGAAGACAATGTCTCTTTGACAGCAAGGGGGCCTTTGAGGGGAGGAAGCCTAAGGCTTTGATCTGATGTATTCTACTATTCTCGGAATTTTTGTAGTTGTTTCCATGCTAAACTGTAAGCACCTCTCGTTGTAGAACTCAAGTCTCAGCTCCAATGAAATTTTATCATCTAACGAAAGGAATCTCAGCTGGTGCGATGCCTGCTATACTGTCTACTATGATCTCTATTTTACAAAATAAATGAGCTACCAGGACCGCTCAAACAATCTGCTAACAGTGATCACATGGCAACGCGACCACAAATAATCTGACAGAGTGCGTCAAGCCATGCCTTGGGTATTCTCAAAATCCAAATTTTGGAAAAAAACACGTACCATATTGTGGTCTCAAACTGTGGTTTCAGTCTTACTACCTCCGTACAGGTTTATTGGTCCCCTTTGTAATTTGTGTCAAAGTTTGATCAAAGATTTCATTTAACTAATAAAAATGTTAATGCATGTCAACAAAAATTATATCGTTGGATTCGTATTTGAACATAGTTTTCAATGATATAATTTTTTGTGACATGCATGAATATTTTGTTAGTTTAATCTATGGTCAAAATTTGGCACAAAATACAATGGGGACCAATAAACCAGGACGGAGGTGGTACATTGATAGCAGAAAGTCAAAAAATGGGAATACATTCTCAAATGAGGGAGTATACTTCTTTCCCTCACGAAACCTAGAAAAACAAATGGTAAGAACTTATGATAAACTATGTGTAGTCTTCTAAATGTTGTAGACAAGTGTTAGATATCAGCAAACAACTGTAATGACATTATATATTTTCCGGTCTATAAAAACCTGCAGTAACTCAAATTTGTACTCGCCAAACAATGTTATAGATTTTTCTCCTTTTTGTTTTATTGACTTGCACTTTGTTGACTGTTGCCATCTCAGCTGGAGGGGTAACGTTTCACGCACCAGCCGGTTCACCCAAAAGTCCGAACTAATTGAGAAGGTTGGGCGAACCAGGTATACTTCAACAGGAGGTACCATCTTTTGTCACAGGTTTGGGCATCATCGATATGCACTATCAAGCAACCAAACTTTGATGTTCACATCAGTGCAAAGCCCACATAATCAGGTGTATCTTATAGGATAGGTATTACACAGGGCTTCAAACATTTGACTCATGAGGAGAATGTATATTAATATGATCTTCTAAAAATATATATAAATTAAATATGCTCTTTGCCTTCCAGATTCAGTTGTCCTAAATCAAACTGTAAATATGCAACACATCCTTAAAGTTACTTGGCTAAAAAAGAAATCTACAGTTGGGGTTGAGTAGACTTCATCGTTACAAATTACTTAGCAGCCTGCAAATATAGATGCATTCATTGTTATTATTTAAGGTTGATAGATTGGAATATTCTCAAACTCCATACAACTGACAGAAAATAAGAACATGGGTACACCCTACCGAATTGAGATAGTACCTCCTTTCTAGTATATACCGAACTTGAAAGAACTGTGCAAACAGAAAGAATCAGTGCAGCAGCAATACTGAAAGTGAAAACATACATTTATATAGAACATTAGCATGTAGATAAAATTGGAAGTAAGCAATGGAGAAACACCTCTTTGGCTAAATGTTTGGCTATATTGGCTGAAAAGCTCCCATGATTCTTGCCAATGGAAAACAGAACGCCATATATATCTTGATCCTGCATATAATAAATATGGTCGCAACATAGAAGAAAAGAGTCAGTTACCACAAAATTGAAGTCATAGGCTCAAAGCCTCAAATAATTATAGAGTAAGCAATATTCTATACACTGAATGAAACTCAAATTAACATTTAGCAGGATAATTGAGGCTTTGTGTTACATTGACTACACGAATAATTCATCTAGAAAATGTTCAAGCAAAGATCAGAATTGCAAGGGGAGAGATAATTGTGAAGCATGGTGATTGTTCTGCACTAACATACCTCCGGATTTTTCTCCAGACCTGCAATGAGACCATCAAGTGCAGATTTAAACATTTGAAGTTTAGGCAGATTCACTGACCCTAGGATCTTGCGTGCTGCATTTTGAACTACCACATTGGGATCCATCAATATGCCAAGGAACTGCAAAAGCAACAGGAGGCATAAGATTACCAAATTTAGCATCTAGCACAGTTAACTAAAAATAAAGAACCAATTCATACATCTAGCTTACACGAGATACATTATATTGATAATTAGTACCATGTGCATGTGCTTCTCCTGCATGCTCAAACATCCATATGTTGCAATATCAAACAGCGTCTGCAAAGTTTGCAGTCTAACTGCTTCTGTATCATCATTCATCATGTCCATCAACAAGTCCAAGGCCTTCTGTGCATATTGGTTTGAAAGCTTTGCAAGAGCTCCCAGCGTTTTACATGCAACTGTTCGGACCTGTAGGGAGAACATATAGAACAATAAACAAAAGACACGGGACGTTAAGGGGAATTATGTGGTATAAGAGAATGACCTGACCTGATAAAATTCATCTTCAACCCCATGTGCAAATATGCCAGCAGCACAGGGGGATGATAATTTAGGTGGTAATTTTTTCCCTTTGATGCTAGAGGCACTCCCAGTGTCAGTTTTTATGATCTTCTTAGACAGTGACTGAAGCAAAACACCTTCAGATACTCTCTGCATTTTGGCAAGTGCGTTGAATGCTTCAATTCTTACTTCTGTACACATGTCCCTAGCCATGGAGCTAAGCTGAATAGAGAAGTCCAGAGGGCAAACAAAGCAGTTATCATTACAGTGGTCAGTGGAGTAAAACTTGCTTACAAATATTAAATGCACAAGCATGATTAGATGCATCTTTCTTATTGCGTGCATCACAAACTGCATGTTTCAGTAGTAAATCTCATTTGCCATGAGTACTTTCACCTTGTCAAAAGGATTTCTGGTGATAAGAACAGAAAGGTAAATTGCCGAAAATACAGGTCTTTTCAAGTAAAAAACAAGAACATCGCTCCCAGTATCAGTTATGGGCATGTCGTATAACTATTCATTCCAAACTTTAGTAGCCTGGAATTGACATATAGAAACAGAAGTATTAGGCTAAATAAAAATGTCGGTATCACATTAACATTAGGCCCACACTCAGCTAGTTGATCCTACCGTTCATGAACACCAAATCCAGCGCGAAATGCAAACCATACCTGTAGGAAAACCCGGTCCATTTGGTCACCATCACCACCCAACTCCTTTCTCATGGCAAACTTTTCCGCACAAAGGCCAACCTATCCACCGAAGACAGGAGATCTCCTCAATTCCTCATATGTAACTCTCAAAAGCATACAGTAGCACAAAAGAAAACATAAGTACCCATAAATGACAAAATCTCACCAATCGCACAGCGGCCAACCTGATACCCTCGTCCTCGTCCCTCAGCAATTTCTCCGCGCAAGCGTAGCAACACTCCACAACCCCGCCGCCGGCATTCACCTTCTCGAGGACCGCAGCGAGGCCGCTGAGCGCCTCCGCCCGTGCCAACGGGTAGAGTCCGCTGGCCATCGAGACTAGTGCTCGGATCTCCATCTCAGGGTCAGCGCCTGAGCTACTGGATGCGTGCGGCCCCATAAACCGAGCCCGCTTGGCGACGGATGGGCCGGGTTCGGAAGCGGCGAGGCCCTCGTCCATGAGATTCACGGCCTCATAAGCTTGGAAAGAATTTTGCAAAACCCATATAAGTATATTTCTTGCAAACTAAAACTAATAATCTCTAGCAAATTAAAATTAGAACTGCATGCTGGTCGCATATTACTGTATGATTAAATTTTCAGGTCTTTGTAACTGTTATTCTGATATCAGCACAGACCTGAAAAGAAGTATCAATTTCCATATAGCTGAGAATTTAAAAATTAAATAGCAACAATGCAGCTGTATGGATTGAACTCCTCCTCGAAGTATATATGCATTTAGATTTAGTTACACATGTTCATTCCAGCTAACTTTTATCCAGATTGCTTAGGACATTGTCATCCAAACAGTTGATAGAAAGAATTTAGCGCAATACTACAAAACACAGGAGCTAGCATAGAGTTTTGTAAGGGGCATATCTATGTTTTCTTCTCAACGGTAGTGGCCGCCTAACTTACTTTACAAAATGGACAAGGATAATGGAAGGATGGCCTTGTGCCCTTTATTCATGGAATGGTACTAATCAATACTCATCTACTGCATAAGTTTCTTCATGGTTTTTAAAACTATAATCCTGACATTTTTTTGCCTCCCTAAATCCTAATCCTGTAGGGCAGTGGCGGAGCTAGCATTTGACATCAGGGTGGTCCGACCCCTCAATTTTTTTTTACAAGAAATATGACATGTGGGTGTTCTAATAGTTACCAATATCACATAGAAATAGATCAATATGGTCTTATAAACACACTAAAATTCTCAATTAAGTTTAAGTTTTGCATAAAGAAGCATACATAGTACATACTATATGGACCATAGTACATACCTTGAGAAGCTCGAAAAGACTATGTTTCTCGCCTACGCTTTTGCATTGCCATGAAAGTAGCAACTATATGGTCACATTCGACATAGACACTGTTGGTTCTTGAGTTTGCTCTTCAATCACAACCAAAAATACACACAAGTTCTCCGGCTTGCTCTTCGGCCACATCTTACATATTCATTGCCTTCTTCTTCTTCCCTATCTTCATAGCTTCTCTCTTAGAAAGAGAAACAATGTCTCCGGCCCTCTTCATTCTTCAAAAATTCTGCAATAAAATTTAGTTTCTATCAATAAAGCAAATTGAGGCAGAAATGATGTGCAAAATTATGTATGTGTTCATCAATTCATGATAGCATAGTGCAAAAAAGCAAACCCTAAGTCAAAAATAGGGGGATTCGGTACCTTAAATTGATTTGCACACTTGTTGCGATGCTGCCGCCGGATGGCCGGAGACTGGCTGGTGAGCGGCACCGACGGCGACGGGCATCGGCTTTGCAGGGAGGGCAGAGGGGGCGGAGGCAGGGGCGGGCGGGCGGCAGGGCCAGGCGGCCGCGGCTCGGGACAAGGGCAGGGCAGCGGCGCGGGGGAGCGGTGGAGCCGAGGGGCAGGGGTGCCGGGCGGGAAGGGGAGGCGGCCTGGGCTCGGGCCGGCGACCGGCGAGGCCGTGAGGAACGGCGGCGCCGCGGAGGTGAGGGCGTCGGTCGTCGGGACGAGGGCGTCCTCTGGCTCGATGTGGAAGGTCGTGGCCTCGTGGGCTGTGGCTGAACGAGGGCTGGTCGCAGCGGGAGAGGTAAGTATTATTGGGCCATCTTTTTTTTTGGCCCAGTTAAATATCCATAGGTATATAGGCTGCTCCAAAATCCCCGGGTGGACCGCGGCCCACCCTGGCCACCCTATAGCTCCGCCCCTGTTGTAGGGCATTGCTGTCTGCTACATGGTCTAAATGAGCACAGGCCTTGTGATTGCTGAGATCAACCGTAGAATCAAAAGAATATAAGATCACAAGTTCGTCGGTGTATTGGCAGAGGACCTACCAGCGGTGGTGGAACTGGACTGCCGCGGCGCCGACGGTGGTGCCCCTTGTGCCTTCTCCATGCGAGAACGGCCGACAGCGTGCTGCAGGTAGGCCGCGGAGGGGTGGACCGGGAGGGGGCGAGCAGAACCTGGCAGTAGGCGGCGTAGAGGAGCAGGAGGCCACGAGGAATGGGGCAGGGCCGCGGCGGCGGAGGGGATCTCGAGAGGGCTGCGGCGGAGGACAAGACGCCCGCGAAGTGCGGAGAGGGAGGAGATGGCCGCGACGCAGGAGGCGCAGGCAGGGAGAGGGTGCGGCGCAAGACGGCAGGAGATAGCGGGAGGACGAAGGAGTAGGGATGGCTTCCGCAAATCCGCCGCGCTGGCTTCCGGCTCCTCGTGCAGAAGCAGAACTACGGGTGTTTTTTTAGGGGGTAAAACCAAATTATTCATCAAAAGCCACAATTTGTGGGATACAAGCAGGGTTATGGGGTTGGCCCAACCAAACGTGGCGCCCCGACCCTCTACTAAGAGAAAACTTGGCTAATTTATGTGCTTCCATATTGGTTGCACAGCCTTCAAAAGTAAAAGTACAATTAAAGGGAGATGATCTACAGTTGATTCCATGAACAACTGCTCCGTTCTTCCCCATACTTCTTCTTCCAATGTCAGAGATAGCCTGTTTTGAATCTGATGCAATCACCATGTTCTGAATGTTGAGATCTTCCGCCAGAGCAAGAGCTTCTCTACATGCTATTGTTTCCAAGATCAGGGGGTCCTCCAAACCTGATATGACCAACGATGAGCTTCCCATATAGTTTCCCAAGTGATCGCGGCAAATTGCAGAGGCAGAACCACCTCTGCCAGCTCGGACCCCCGCGTCAACATGAATTTTAGCAAACCCAACTGGGGGTGCCTTCGGTCGAGCGACCGGTGCTTGCCTTGCAGCTCCCGGCGCGCTAGTGGGTCGTTGCGTTGACAGGATGGTGAGTTCTGAGATAAAGTTCTTGATGAAGGAATTGGTGGCTTGCGGTGTTTGGAAAAACTGCTCATGGATGGCTTCCCTTCGTGCTGTCTATATGGCCCAAAGTGTGACTGCCGTTAGAACAAACTGGTCATGTGATAACATCTCCATCATAGCGAACAGCCACTGCTTGGCTTTAGGTTCAGTGGTTGCCACCAGTTTTTGAGCAAGATCATCATCCACTAAAGCCCAAGTACATCTGGAGGTTGTGCAGTTCAGCAAAGAATGTCTCCACGAGTCCGGGACTCCACACATCCCACACAGGGGATTGTCCGCCATGTGACGATGAGCTCGCACATCTTCAGTTGGTAGAGATTGCTTTGATAATCTCCATAGAAACATTTTGACCTTCCCCAGAACCTTTGTATTCCACAGGTCTTTCCAATGGGCATCTTCCAGTACCGCTGTAGACGAACCGGCTATCCCCTCGAGCCAAGCTTCACGTCGTTGTCTCGTGGCCACCAACATCCGATACGCCGATTTTACTGTGAACACTCCGTTTCGCTCGAAATTCCAGCACCAGAAATCGTTTGTGTTGCGAGTACAGAGGGGTATCCCCATTATAGTTCGTGCATCCATAGCAAGAAAAACTTGGTTGACCAGCGGTTCATTCCATTTGGCACTAGTGTGATTAATTAACTCTGACACTAATGTTGGTGGATTAGGCACACGACACCCGTAAGGCCTGAGCATCTCATCTCTAGGTAACCAGGTATCCTCCCAAATATGTGTAGTTTCTCCATTACCTATCCGACGGATTAGGCCTTGCTTGAGTGTGTCTCTTCCTTCAACAATCGCTCTCAAAACCTGACTAGGATGACCTCTGAGTGTGGCCTGCAGAATATTGGATGTTGGGTAGTAGAGACTTTTGAGGATTCAGGCACTCAAGGTTTCTGGGTTCTGTAGTATACGCCAGGCTTGCCGAGCTAGCATTGCAAGGTTGAAAATTTCAAAATCCTTAAAACCCAGTCCTCCCATTCCTTTCGGCTGAGTCATGGCCTTCCAAGAAACCCAATGTGGTTTTCTCTTACCGTCCTTGCATCCCCACCCAAATTTCCTGATGAGCATGTTAAGGTGCTCGCATAAGCCCCTCGGCAGTTTAAAACAGGACATTGAGAAAACTGATATGGCATGTGCAACCGATTTCACTAATACCTCTTTACCTGCTGTTGACATTGTGCTCTCAATCCACCCCTGCACCTTACTCCATAAACGGTCTTTCAAATACTTGAAGGCACCATTTTTTGAACTCCTAACATCTGATGGCATCCCAAGGTATTTTTCATTAAGTGTTTCATTCGGGACATGTAGTAAATCCTTGGCCTCAAGTCTTGTACTTTCTGGTACACCTTTGCTAAAATATATTGAAGATTTTGCAAAGTTGATACGTTGGCCCAAGGCTTGACAATAGTTGTTCAGGACCAGGTTCACCTCATTGGCTCCATTACTATTTGCCTTACAAAACAGCAGGCTGTCATCAGCGAATAAAAGATGGCTCACTTGCGGCGCCGACGGTGCCACTTGCAGACCACTTAAGTTTGATGACTCACTTTTTGATTTCAATAGGCACGACAGGCCCTCTGCTGCTAGCAAGAACAAGTACGGAGATATGGGGTCCCCTTGTCTGATTCCACGAGATGGCTCAAACTCCTCGAACTTCTTCCTGTTGAACATGACTGAGAATTTAATAGTGGTGACCAGCGATATTACTATATTCACCCACCTTTCAGTAAAGCCCAGCTTGATCATGATTGCTCTGAGATAAGGCCACTCAATTCTATCATAGGCCTTTGTCATATCCAATTTCAATGCAAACGACTGGTGTTTCTTTGCCTTATTTCTCCTCATAAAGTGAAGGCATTCATACGCAGTGATGATATTGTCAGTGATTAATCTACCAGGAACAAAGGTGGAGCTCCAAAGGGCCTTTTCCTGGGCCGGTTCCACACAGAAATGGCCCAGAAGTCACAGCTGCTATTTCGGGCTGGAGCTCCTCGCAGCCAGCTCCAACCTGACCTTTACCTACACTCAAAAAACTACACTAAAAAACTGGCCTTTTACCGTTTTACCCTCCCGCAAATCTCCATAATACAACAACAATGCCACAAAGCAGTTCGCCCATTGTTTCCTTCATCCTGTAAGTGCATCTAGTGCCCCTTAGTGATTTTGGTGTATTGAAGACTTATAGGTTAAGGGACTAGTGCATTTGTGAGTGTACACAGGTCTATAAGTCTATGAGGAACTTGATATTTACAGAGAAAGTCAACCCCTAAAAATGAAGTTCTTCGACTGAAGACTTTGGATCACTGAAGACCTTCTGAAGACTTTGAAAGTGAAGAAATTGGTGTGACCTTGAAGACTTGGTATTCGTTCGAGGAACATGAAGCGTGAAGACTTTTGTTTTTGTAGTTTCATTTTCTCTTTCTTGAGTCATAGGAAATACCGTACTGTTAAAGGGGGTCGAGGAAATACTAAGGAAAATTTCCACATGATGCTCAACTCAAAATCCTACACCTACCAATCCCTTCGAGTGAAGCCATTGGAAATCTCATACAGTTCAGTGAATTTCTTCAGTGACAGAGACGAAGTTCTTTTGGTCTCTGAGGAATTTGTCCTGACTGAGTAGTTAGGAATTTGCCAGTGCGGATTACCTACACAGTGAGGAACATGATAGCCCTGAGGATTTTGCTACTCAAAATTCCGACCGTTGCTGTGCTATGTGCCAGCTATCCCAAAATATCTATCCACCTAACGGTCATATCATTGAAGGGCATTTATGTCTTATCATGTCGGGCTGCTCCCTAGGCTATAAATAGCCGCCCCCTACAACCACTAGTTGGTTGGCTGCTCCGAGAGAAACTGACACTTGTCATTTGAGAGCAACCCATCCTCCAAGGACTTTGAGCGAAAATCATCAAGTGAGGAAAAACCCAAAACCCAAACACCTACAAACCCCAAGTGATTGAGCATCACTGAAGAGATTGATCCTGCATGGATCCGACGCTTGTTACCTTTGAAGACTGTGCTTCTTCCAGACAGTTAGGCGTCATGGTCTAGAGCATCCAAAAGGAATTGTGGATCGCCGAGTGACCGAGTTTGTGAAGGTTTGGAAGTCACATGAAGACTTACCATGAGTGATTGGACGAGGTCTGTGTGACCTTAGTTCAAGGAGAATACGGTGAGGACTGGGTGTCCTGAGCTGTGTGTTCATGACTGGGTGTCCGGGACTGGGTGTCCGGGACTGTGTGTCCTCAAGTTTAAATACTCAACCGCTCCAACCAGACGTACAACTGAGACAGCAGTTGGAACTGGTCTGCCAAATCATTGTCTTCACCAAGCTTACTGGTTCTATTTCCTCAACTCCTCAATTTCCTCATAACTGTGTTGTGTGGTTGTTCATATCTGTGTTTGAAGACTTTGACTGAAGACTTTCTCAATTTCCTCAGTTCAATTTCTTCAGTCTGTTTGTCTTCATCCTGTGTTATCCTGTGCTTACGCTTCTGTACTCTATGCCTGTCTTTATTTCATCATGATGACTATGCTTGTATTCTGTTATGTTTACTTTTGAGTACTCATTCCGCTGCTAGTAGTTCTTCGCTAAGGAATTTCCTCACCGGCAAATTCCTCAGTGAAGAATTTCATAAAAATCGCCTATTCACTCCCCTCTAGTCGATATAACGCACTTTCAATTGGTATCAGAGCAATGTACTCCCTTGTTCTGTGTCATTTTGGTTTAACCGCCTGGAGTTTTAGTTATGTCGACCACAGGTATGATCAAGGTCTCTGCTGGGTGTCCTACCTTCGATGGGACGGACTACCCCTACTGGAAGAATAAGATGCGATTGCATCTTGAAGCAATTGATAACGATCTTTGATATGTTGTGGAAAATGGTGTTCCCTCAGTCACACCTTCTCTGAATGCTGCTGATGTGAAGAGATTCAAGCAACTCGACTCTCAAGCAAAGAATATCATATGTGGCCATCTGAGCAAAGGACATTATGGCAGAGTGAGTGCTTTGGAGACAGCGAAGCTTATCTGGGACAGGTTGTCCAAAGTGAATGAAGGAGTCTCAACTCAACGTGACTCTCGAGTTGATGTTCTTCGCAATCTCTTCAACCGCTTCAAAAGACTTGACAATGAAAATGTTCAACAAACCTTCGATCGCCTCACTGACATCTCAAATGAGCTTCAAGCACTTGGTGCCACTGACATCACCGACCATGAGGTGGTGAAGAAATTGCTGAGATCGCTTGATTCCTCATTTGACACTCTGCATTGATGATACAAGAACGTGCTGATTACAAGTCACTTGATCCCGCTGATATTCTCGAAAGGCTAAATACTCATGAGTTCCAACTTGCTGAAAAGAGAGATCTCTATGGTTCAAGCTATGGCAGAACATGTGCACTGAAGGCCAAGGCAGTATCTGAGTCCGAAGATGAAGACTCTGGTAGCAGCCTTGGTGATCCTGAAGAACTAAGCCATGATCTGGCTCTGCTTGTGAAGAAGTTCCAAAAGTTCTCAAGACGTGGTCGCCTTGGAAGACCCTCAAGGAGCAGTGATTCCTCATCCAGTGACTACAAGAGGAGGCTCTGCCACAAATGCAAGAAGCCTGGACATTACATTCAAGATTGTCCTCATGGGAAAAGGAATCAAAGAAGAAGAAATACAAGGATTACAGTTCTGATGATGCGAAGAAAAAGAAGAAATCCACAAAATCCTCATCATCAAAATCCTCAAGGCCTTCATATCACAAGAAGAGCAGCTCCAAGAAGGCCAGGGCATTCATTGGCAAGGAAATGGACTCTGAGGCTGAATCTGAAGAAAATGAGGAAGAGGAGTCATCTGAGGAGTCCGAATCCGGAGTGGCGAGCCTAGCTCTCGCTATTGCATTCGTCAGCAAGTCTATCTTCAACACTGAAGAAAATAACCTCACCAACAAAGCTGATGAAGGGGATGACGACTACGCTCCCACCTATTGCTTCATGGCAAAGGGTGCCAAGGTACTCAAATATACCTCATCTGAATCAAGTGAGAATGAATCTGATGAAAATCTTAAGCCCAGCTATTCTAAACTTGCTAAGATTGCTGTAAAACAACAAAGGGCTTTAGAAAAGGTTCAAAACATGCTAGACAAAAGTGATGATATGTTGGGTGAAGAAATGGATTGCACTAAAGCCTTGACTGAAAATCTTCAGAGATTTCAGACTAGGTTTGACAATCTTTAAAGTCATCATAACACTCTCTTATCCGATCATGAGAAGATTTCTTATGAATTTCTTCAAGGAAAGCAAGATCTTGAAAAGCTAAGAGTGAGTTATGAAGATCTTCAGAAGGAGCGCGATTCATTACTTGCTCAACAAATCAGCGCTTCTCAGGAAGAATTTGTTCCTCCATGTTTGAAATGCATTGAACGTGAATCTGCTGATTCTTCACCTGAATGTTCAAATGCTGCTAATGTTTCAAATTCTTCACATGCCTCTGCTATCACTAATTCCTCATCTGAGGACATTGCTAGTATCACCGACGATGCAGGGCTAAAGGAATTGTACACGACAGACATGTACAAAATCCTCAAAGGGCATCAGGCTCTTTGTGATGTGCTTAAAAAGCAGATCCTCAATTGGAACCCTAGGAAAGAGGGTATTGCCTTTGAGAGGAAACTCAATGCTGATGGTACATATTGGAAGCCTGAGCAGTACCCCAAAACTACATGGGTTGCTACAAAGGGACCTCCAGTTGATCCATCTAACTTATCTGGATTTGCATGTGAATCTCCTCGTTCTGATGACAAGTCATTTGACTCCAACTATAAACTATTCAAAAATTAGAATGGTGAAGTATTTGCTAGATATATTGGCACTAACTGCAGGAACGGCTCCCCTATGAAGAAAATCTGGGTTCCCAAAAAATGCCTTGAAAATGTTCAGGTGAATGTCATCATGACGCCACCTGTGAAGAATAGGAACCCCAGATCAAATTCTTCATATGGACCAAATTCTTCATATGGATCCAAGTCCTCATACGGACCAAACTCCTCACATGGATTAAATTCCTCAAAAGGATCAAAGTCCTCAAATGAACATCATTGTGCTAACCCGTCTATTTCGCACGGAAGATCTAAGGATTATGGATATGTGCATTATTCTTCAAATCATTATGTCCATAAGTCCTCGAAGAATTTCTCCGCTTACTCGTATGCTTATTCTAACCCCTCTTATGTGAAACGAAATGGACTGGCTTCTATACCATCCTTCTCGTATGGAGCTCACAGAATGATGAACTCTTTGCCACCCCTTCAGATGTGGGTGGTGAAGAAAAAGAACTAATCTCTTCTGCAGGGTCAGGTCTCCAGACATACGTAATCGTCTGAAGAATTTGCTGGAGACCTGAGCATGCCTGATAGGATGCAGGCTAATCATGAAGAAATGAACTTTCATTTCTCACGCCCTCATATTGCTTTATCTATTCTTTTGCTTGATGAAATTGATCTGATGAATTGATGTCATATTCTTCACTGATGAAGTATATGAGTTTGTAAGCTGCACTAATTCATCTGCAGGATGATCAACCCAAAGCCACTGAGTGGGTCCTCGATAGTGGATGTACAAACCACATGACTAGTGACAAGAATCTATTGATGGATGCTTCATTATCTCCGTCGCATCTAAAGCATATCATCTTTGCTGACAAAGGCAAAAGTCAGGTATTGGGTCTAGGTAAGGTTGCGATCACAAAGGATCGACACATGGACAAAGTCATGCTTGTTGAGTCCTTAGGATACAACCTTATGTCTGTCTCAATGCTTTGTGATCTTGATATGGTTGTTGTCTTTGGCAAGTACCGTTGTGTTGTGGTTATGGAAGCTGACAATTCCAAAGTCTCCGAAGGCTTTAGGAGAGGAGACCTGTATATTGTTGATTTCTCTACATGACCACAACCAGCCGTGTGCTTACTTGCAAAAGCTTCAGAAGGCTGGCTCTGGCATCGACGACTTGGTCATGCAGGCATGAGGAATTTGCACACGCTTGCGAAGAAGAAGCATGTCATTGGCATCGAGAATGTCAAATTTCTCAAGGATCACTTATGCGGAGCCTGTGAAGCTGGGAAGATGACGAAGGCCAAGCATCCACCGAAGACTATCATGACCACCACTCGCCCATTTGAATTGCTTCACATGGATCTCTTTGGTCCTAATCATTATTCTACTATTTCAAATGAAGCATCTCAATATGGCTTTGTTATTGTTGATGATTATTCTTGCTACACATGGGTACACCTTGTTACTTACAAACATGAAGTGCAGGAAGTCTTCAAACGATTTTCCTCGAGGGCTTCAACCAACTTTGGTGTGAAGATCAAGCACATCAGAAGTGACAATGGCACTGAGTTCAAGAATTCTGGTCTCGATGACTATCTTGATGAACTTGGTATTACTCATGAGTTATCTGCTCCTTATACTCCTCAGCAGAACGACGTCATGGAGCGTAAGAACAGGACTCTTGCTGAGATGGCTCGCACTATGCTTGATGAATACAAAACACCTTGTCGGTTCTGGACTGAGGCAATTGATACTGCGTGCCACATCATCAACAGAGTATATCTTCACAAATTCTTCAAGAAAACTGCCTATGAACTCCTCACTGATAAGAAACCCAATGTAAGTTATTTCAAAGTCTTCGGTGCTAAATGTTGGATTAGAGATCCTCATCACAACTCAAAATTTGCACCGAAAGCACATGAAGGTTTTATGTTTGGTTACGGAAAGGACTCGCACACCTACAGAGTCTTCAACAACGTTCTTCACATGATTGTTGAAACTGTAGATGTGCGGTTCGATGAAACTAATGGCTCGCAAAGAGAGCACCTACCTACTGTGCTAGATGAACCAGCACCTGAGGAAACTATCAAGTTCAAGGCTACTGAGGATGTCATTCCCACTGAAGAATCTGCTGAAGAATTCATTCCAGAACATGAAGAAGATCGAGCTAATGCACCTGAAGAAAATGCTGAAGAAAACACCGATCAAATTCTTCAACGACAACCAGCTCATCCTCGCATTGCAAAAGAAGTGCAAGTTGAAAAGATCATCAATGACATCAAAGCGCCAGGTCCTCTCACACGCTCAAAAGCTTCACATATGTCTAACTTTTGTGGGCACTATGCTTTTGTCTCTATTACAGAGCCCACTAAGGTAGATGAAGCATTTCTGGAGCCTGAGTGGATTCAGACCATGCAAGAAGAATTACATCAGTTCGAGCTCAACAATGTCTGGGAACTGGTCAAATGTCCAGATCCTCGCAAGCACAATATCATCGGCACAAAGTGGATCTACCACAACAAGCAAGATGAAAATGGCCTTGTGGTGAGGAATAAGGCATGTCTTGTAGCTCAAGGCTACACACAGGTTGAAGGAATTGATTTCGATGAAACTTTTGCACCTGTTGCGAGGCTCGAGGCTATTCGCATATTACTTGCTTATGCTAACCATCATGATATCACTTTATATCAAATGGATGTGAAAAGTGCATTCCTCAATGGTAAGCTTGAGGAAGAAGTATATGTTGCTCAACCCCCAAGTTTTGAAGATCCAAAGAATCCTGACAAAGTCCTCAGACTCAACAAGGCCCTCTATGGCCTCAAGCAGGCCCCACGGGCGTGGTATGATACTTTGAAGGAATTCCTCATGACGAAAGGCTTCAAACCCGGTTCACTCGACCCTACTCTTTTCATTAAATCTTATGATGGTGAATTGTTTGTGTGCCAAATATATGTTGATGATATTATCTTTGGCTATACTGACCAACGTTATAGTGATGAATTTGCCTATATGATGAGTGAAGAATACCAAATGTCTATGATGGGAGAGTTGAAATTCTTCTTAGGTCTTCAAATTCGTCAACAACGCAATGGCATATTCATATCTTAGGAGAAATACCTCAAGGATGTACTGAGGAAATTCGGCATGCAAGATTGCAAAGGCGTCAAAATTCCTATGCCCACAAATGGCCATTTGTGCACTGATGAAAATGGTATTGACTTCGATCATAAGGTATACCGCTCCATGATTGGTTCTTTATTGTACTTATGTGCATCTAGGCCAGATATAATGCTTAGTGTTTGCATGTGTGCCCGATTTCAAGCTACACCGAAGGAATCACACCATAAGGCTGTGAAGCATATTCTTCGATATCTAGCTCACACACCAACACTTGGATTATGGTACCCCAAGGGATCGGCTTTTGATCTCATTGGATATTCTGACTCTGACTATGCTGGTGATCGTGTGGACCGCAAGTCAACATCTGGTACATGCCATTTCCTCGGATGATCTTTGGTCTGTTGGTCCTCGAAGAAACAGAACTGCGTATTACTATCTACTGCTGAAGCTGAGTACATTGCCGCTGGTTCTTGCTGTGCCCAATTGCTATGGATGAAGCAAACTCTCAAGGACTACAGCGTCAACATGAAGAATGTGCCTCTCTTCTGTGACAATGAGAGTGCCATCAAGATTGCTCACAATCCAGTTCAGCACTCGAAGACAAAGCACATTCAGATTCGTCATCATTTTCTTCGTGATCATGTGTTGAAGGGCGACATTTCTATTGAGCATGTGAAGACTGAAGAACAACTAGCCGATATCTTCACAAAGCCCTTGAATGAGAAGAGATTTAGCAAGTTGTGGTGTGAGCTAAATATCCTAGAATCTTCGAATGTTCTTTGAAAAGGACACTCATCCTAACACTTATGCAAAATTGATGATTTAGATGTGCAACATATGAAGAAACGTTTTTCCTCAATTCAATGAAGAACAACACTCTTAGTGTGAAGAAATTAACGAAGAATTTGGTTCTCAGAACCCTACGATAATTGTACGCGGTGTCTGAAATCATGATTCTTATACGGTGGGTCACGCCACAACCAAAAGTTGAAATTCCTCAATTATTCATATATATATAAGTTTATGTCCTCTACAACATTCACTTATTGCTAATTCTTCAAGTTGGTTTTTCTGCTAAGTGAATGTGATCGGACCCTTCCCCCTCTATGCTATACTCAACCCAATCTATTCACAAATTCTTCATGTGTGTTCTATTTGAAACTCGTTCAAAATCTTCACTGTGTCCTTGTCAGCTGAAGAAATTGCGAACGGAACTTTAAAACCTATTTTATCAAAATTTTCGGCTTTGCCGCTCAAACCGTTCCGCATCCCATGTTATACTTATCCACTCACCCACGATCGCACACGATCTCCACCTCTCAGTACGTGGGTGACACATGTCAAGCGAATGAGAAGGGTCAGGGGCACGTTCGTCCAATTTCTTCGGGCGAGCAGTTTTTCACCGTGGCTATAAATACCCCTCCGCCCCTTCCTCACTTCTTTTACTCCGCTCGACCTCTCTCTCCAGCTCGAGCTTCTCAAACCCTAGCGCCGCCGCTACTTCATTGCCGCCAGTGAGGAAGAGCTTCACTGCCTCGGCCTCGTCGCCGACGTACTCATGCCGACCGCGGAAATCTTCACTCCGTCGCCGCCATAGCCGTCTTCCTCCGCCAAGTTAGGGCGTGGAAGATCTGCACAGACGAACTTCACATCTCCTTACTCCAGTTCGTCGTGTTCTTCGTCCAGGGTAATTAAAAGTTACTTTTACTGCCCTCGTTGATTCGAATGATTATCTTCAAAATCTTCAAAGGTGTTTTTCTTCATAGTTTCACACACTAAACACCTCACAAGTCATCTGTTCTTGATTCGTTTCTCTAAGCATCATTTTTCTTCAAGATTCCTCATTTGTGTGGATCTTCGATCTATACAACTTTGGAACCTAAGACAAAGAACGCTTAGTGAAATTCTTCAAGACTCATCTGGTCAAATTCCTCAAACTTGTTCTTTTGAAAAACCCTCCGAGAACGCATATGACCTCTCCAAATTCCTCGCAACTATACTCTGTTCACAGGTACACATGTCAGCTACTGAATCACTAGGTTCTCATCAACTTAACTCATTTGCAGCGTTCCTCGAAGAAAAGTTGCATACTTCTTCAGAGAATTCAATTGTTCAAATTCCTCAACTGAAGAAAATGGCTGACGGTAAGAAGCCACAGAAGGGAGGAAAGAGGCCTGAGGTAAATACAGCGTTTGAGATCCCTGATGAAATATATGCTGGGTACTGCACATCCACTGAGAAAACCAAGAATGAGCGCAAAGTGCGCATTCAGAAGATGGAGAGGAGATGGGCAAGAGAATGGAGGGAGTACAGATATGTCACTCCTAAGTATATGAAGAAATTCGCACTCAATCCTCCATGCCCAAGAGCTCCATTGGCACCTGGCCAAATCGCTGATCCCACCAGCCTCAAGCGCGGTGAGGACTATCCTGATGAATGGGCCAAGCGCCAAGCCAAGTTGGCTAAGCAAACCAAAGAAGCAGTGAGGAAATTCAATGAAGACTCTGCTGCTGCCTCTGCTAAGGCCTTTGCTGTCAAGCCAAAGAAGGCTATGTCAAAGAAGTCCGCGTGCAAGCCAAGTGCTTCACCAACAATGCCCTCAAGGCCAAGTTCCTCAGCAATGCCCTCACGGCCAGAATCCTCAAAGCCCTCACGGCCAATTCCTCATGCTGCTCATGTTCCTCCAAAGTCCTCAGCTCCTCTGCCAAAGTCTTCGGTAGCTCCGACTAAATTCTCAGCACCTGTGCATCTCGCCTCGTGCCAAAGGACTGTAGGCATCTCCATTGCCTCAAGTGTCTCAGCTAGTTCCTCAGCTGCACTAAGTTCGGCCCCTCACTGCTGAAGACAAAGGCCACTGCTGTACGAGGTCCTCACCCAAGTCCTCAAAAGAAACAAATCGCTTTCCAAGTACCGTCTGAAGAAGACGAAGCTGATGATGATGAACTTGCAGAAATCATCAGAGACAGGCAAGTCAGGGCTGCTAGAGCCAAAGGATCAGAGGTACCACTACGTTTGGATCCCAAGTTGATCCTCGACTACATTGATGTCTGGCACAAGGACCCCAACACTCCCATGCCTGACTTCAAGCTGACTCCTGGCCAAAGTCACATGCTGACCCACTTCATTCAAGAAGAAAAGTGGAAATTTGAGAAGGCCAGGCAGATCAAGAAAGCGTAGTACAAGAAAGAGCGCTATCTAAAGAAAAACATTGTCTCTATGACAACTGAAGAACTTGTCACTATTCAGACTGAGATCAAGAAACTCAGTGATGACTTTGACGCATATCGCGCTGATTGGCTTGGAGCCAAGGTTCGTTTTGTGAAACTTGCGGATAACTTCACTTCCAATGTTGCAGCCCCAACGCAACAGGAAATTCCTCAGGCTGAAGTATCTGCTCAGCCTACTGAAGAGAATGCCAGCACCGCTGATGACAATCAGGCTGCTGAAGAAAATGTGAGTTCCAGGGCTGATGACTGCATTCCAGCCACTGAAGAAATTTCCAGGGCACCCACTAGTGGTGCGCCTGAAGAAATTGAAGAACTCAGGACAACTGCATCAGTTGTGCCTGAAGAACATCAACCAGATTCCTCAGCTACTCCTGCACCAACTTCAACTCCAATCCTTCCATCTGCATCAGATATGAAGAAGACCAAGGCTGCAGAGCGTGCTGCAGTGAAGAAAAGGAAAGCATCAGTTGCTTCAAATTCTTCAGCTCCGAAGAAAATGAAGCCTATGACAAGTTCATTTGCAAATCCGATTGATGTTGTTCCCATCTCAACCAGGCCATCAAAGGACCTTATTCCTTTTGATGAAGAATATGTGATCCCCAGCGGATCTGATGAAGAAACTCCTTCCGCTACTTCGTCTGAACCGTTGGATGAAGAAATTGAAGTGGATGAGATCCCTTCAACACCTGTCATCTCCTCGCCCATGCCTCAGTTCACAGCTGAAGAGGCTGGCGTTGAAGAAATGGAAGATGAAGATGTTGACATTGGCTGCTCCACACCCATAATCAGTGATGAATTCTAAGAAAGTCAACATCCAAACTCTCCAATGTTCACACCGTTGCAGCAAATACCTCAGTCGCCTGCACCAACTGTTCAAATGGGCTTTGAAGAAACTCACCCCACTTCATCTGTACGTGAGGAAATTCCAGCCACTAGTGCTGAAGAAAATGCTGCTGCTGAACATCTGAAGACGCAGACTGCCACTAAAGAGGAACCAGAAATTCCTCAGCCTGAAGAACCTGAGATTGCGATTCCTGAGGTCATGATGCAACTCACTGACACTCATTTGCCGAAGCCAAAGGATCCATTCCCACGCAAGTAAAAGTTCAAGGCTAATTATTTCTTTGGCGAGCACATATTCTTCGAAGATTACAACCCATACAACTCTGCTTGCATTAGGAAGAGGCGTTTCTGGACTGCTAGTCAAGCAAATTTCTATTCCTCAATGCTGTTCAACAAAGAGAAAATCTTCTACCATGAGCATATTCCTCACATGGATATGGAATCTCTGCCGTGCTTCGCACCAGTCCTTAGTGTTCTTCATGACGCTAGACTATTAAACTTTTGCTCTGACATCTGCGATTGGAATGAAGAACTAATTCTTTAATTTTATGCAATGCTGCACATCACAGGAGATTCTGAAGATGTAAATTCATGGGTGCTGGACTGGATGACTGAAAACACTCACTACACTGCACCAGCTTCTGAATTGCTTCGTGCCTTACCACTCAGTCCTCCCCTTGAAGACGCTCGTTGCATCTATAGTGAACCTGAGCTTACAAATCACTACATGCAGGTTCTGATGAAGCCTTTGAAGCCAAGTCAGGCACCAATAACCAAATTCCTTGTGAAGGAATTGCTTTATGTGCCCATAACTGTCTATCGTATTCTTACGAGGACAATGAGTCCTATCAAAGGCCACGACTCACCTGATGAGGAAATTGTTGGCATCATGAAGAATCTGGTATTCAACATCGTTCATGGCATTCCTGTCAATTATCATGATTTCTTCATGAGGACTCTGGCAAATGTTGCACTATCTCCGTTTGAGCTGAAGCCTTATGCACCTTGGATTATGAGATTCCTCAGGACAAGGTCTTCACTCAACTACAAAGCTGATTTTCAGAATCACCTCAGCTACTTGCCCCCGATTGAAGTCATCAAGCAGACCTATTCCTCAGTTGATGGAAAGGGCAAGGCACCAGCTGTTATTGATGAAGGCATTCGTCCATTGGATGGTCAATTTCGCAAAGCTGCCTCTTATTCCACCAATGATGACTCTGCCACACATGACTCTGCCAATGCACCCAAGTCCACTCCTCAAGCCACTGCTCCGTGCGTGATGACTAACCGTGAACTTCTGCTTAGTCTTCACCAGAAGGTGGATCAAAATCACAAATGGGTTAAGCGCCAGTTTGGTTCATTTCTTCACAACATGACTGCTACACACAATGCAGTGAAGAAAAACCATTACTACCTCCATCAAGTCTTCGGTCGCACCTGGGCAATCTTGTCACATCTTTATGGTGAAGAAGATCTGAAGAAAATGGGTCTCAATGAAGATGTTGACTGGTCTGCACCTCCACCGAAGAAATTCAATAAGGTCAAGGTTCCTTCTCTGGTGGCCGGCTCATATTCTTCATCGCGCGACACTGATGAAAATGAAGACTTGGATGACACTGCGGCAGGCCCTACTACAACAAACGACCCCAACAACGCCGGCGCTCCTTCATCAACTTGATATTCTTCAGGGGCGTTAGTTCTCATATTCGATCCTTTTGGTCATTTGATGACAAAGGGGGAGAATTTTGAGTTAGTCTTCAAGCGGGTCTTTCTATATGGGCGTTTTTTTGTTAAGTTACAACTCTTGTTCTTCTGAGACTTTATTGGATCGAGTTGTAAACTTAAACCCGATGGTGCTCTGATACTCTTGATACGTTTTTCTGCATGCTTATTCCTCATTAATATTATTGCACGCATGTTGAATTACTTCAGTCACCATATTTCATCATGCATTTCAAATTCTTCACTGTTATATGTCAAATGCGTGTATGAATTACAAGATATAGGGGGAGATCTCCATGATTCAACTCTTCAAGTGTGCATTGCTTCAAAAGCAAATTCCTCACTATGCACATCTTCAGGGGGAGTTCTTCTATATTTTGCAGTCAAATCCCTCAATATTAGTAGTTACACTTCATATGTTTATCCCCGTTGAAAACTTAACCTATATTGTCATCAATCACCAAAAAGGGGGAGATTGTAAGTGCATCTAGTGCCCCTTAGTGATTTTGGTGTATTGAAGACTTATAGGTTAAGGGACTAATGCGTTTGTGAGTGTACACAGGTCTATAAGTCTATGAGGAACTTGATATTTACAGAGAAAGTCGATCCCTAAAAATGAAGTTCTTCGACTGAAGACTTTGGATCACTGAAGACCTTCTGAAGACTTTGAAAGTGAAGAAATTGGTGTGACCTTGAAGACTTGTTATTCGTTCGAGGAACATGAAGCGTGAAGACCTTTGTTTTCGTAGTTTCATTTTCTCTTTCTTGAGTCATAGGAAACACCGTACTGTTAAAGGGGGTCGAGGAAATACTAAGGAAAATTTCCACGTGATGCTCAACTCAAAATCCTACACCTACCAATCCCTTTGAGTGAAGCCATTGGAAATCTCATACAGTTCAGTGAATTTCTTCAGTGACAGAGACGAAGTTCTTCTGGTCTCTGAGGAATTTGTCCTGACTGAGGAGTTAGGAATTCGCCAGTGCGGATTGCCTACACAGTGAGGAACATGATAGCCCTGAGGATTTTGCTACTCAAAATTCCGACTGTTGCTGTGCTATGCGCCAGCTGTCCCAAAATATCTATCCACCTAACGGTCATATCATTGAAGGACATTTATGTCTTATCATGTCGGGCTATTCCCTAGGCTATAAATAGCCGCCCCCTACAACCACTAGTTGGTTGGCTGCTCCGAGAGAAACTGACACTTGTCATTTGAGAGCAACCCATCCTCCAAGGACTTTGAGCGAAAATCATCAAGTGAGGAAAAACCCAAAACCCAAACACCTACAAACCCCAAGTGATTGAGCATCACTGAAGAAATTGATCCTGCATGGATCCGACACTTGTTACCTTTGAAGACTGTGCTTCTTCCAGACGGTTAGGCGTCATGGTCTAGAGCATCCAAGAGGAATTGTGGATCGCCGAGTGACCGAGTTTGTGAAGGTTTGGAAGTCACCTGAAGACTTACCATGAGTGATTGGACGAGGTCTGTGTGACCTTAGTTCAAGGAGAATACGGTGAGGACTGGGTGTCCTGAGCTGTGTGTTCAGGACTGGGTGTTCGGGCCCAAAGTGTCCGGGACTGTGTGTCCTTGAGTTTAAATACTCAACCGCTCCAACCAGACGTACAACTGAGACAACAGTTGGAACTGGTCTGCCAAATCATTGTATTCACCAAGCTTACTGGTTCTATTTCCTCAACCCTTCAATTTCCTCATAATTGTGTTGTGTGGTTGTTCATATCTGTGTTTGAAGACTTTGACTGAAGACTTTCTCAATTTCCTCAGTTCAATTTCTTCAGTCTGTTTGTCTTCATCCTGTGTTATCCTGTGCTTACGCTTCTGTACTCTGTGCCTGTCTTCATTTCATCATGATGACTATGCTTGTATTCTGTTATGTTTACTTTTGAGTACTCATTCCGCTGCTAGTAGTTCTTCGCTAAGGAATTTCCTCACCGGCAAATTCCTCAGTGAAGAATTTCATAAAAATCGCCTATTCACCCACCTCTAGTCGATATAACGCACTTTCACATCCTCCCGAGCCTGTCGGAATGAAGAAAGCAATAGCAACAAATTAAACGATCAAGTGCTATGCTAACGGAATGGGTCAAGTCAATCACATCATTCTCCTAATGATGTGATCCCATTAATCAAATGACAACTCATGTTTATGGTTAGGAAACATAACCATCTTTAATCAACAAGCTAGTCAAGTAGAGGCATACTAGTGACACTCTGTTTGTCTATGTATTCACACATGTAATATGTTTCCGGTTAATACTATTCTAGCATGAATAATAAACATTTATCATGATATAAGGAAATATATAATAACTTTATTATTGCCTCTAGGGCATATTTCCTTCAGTCTCCCATTTGCACTAGAGTCAATAATCTAGTTCACATCGCCATGTGATTTAATACCAATAATTCACATCACCATGTGATTAACACCCATAGTTCACATCGACATGTGACCAACACCCAAAGGGTTTACTAGAGTCAATAATCTAGTTCACATCGCTATGTGATGAACACCCAAAGAGTACTAAGGTGTGATCATGTTTTGCTTGTGAGAGAAGTTTAGTCAACGGGTCTGCCATTCAGATCCGTAAGTATTTTGCAAATTTCTATGTCAACAATGCTCTGCACGGAGCTACTCTTGCTAATTGCTCCCACTTTCAATATGTATCCAGATTGAGATTTAGAGTCATCTGGATCAGTGTCAAAATTTGCATCGACGTAACCCTTTACGACGAACCTTTTTGTCACCTCCATAATCGAGAGACATATCCTTATTCCACTAAGGATAATTTTGACCGCTGTCTAGTGATCTACTCCTAGATCACTATTGTACTCCCTTTCCAAACTCAGGGCAGGGTATACAATAGGTCTGGTACACAGCATGGCATACTTTATAGAACCTATGGCTGAGGCATAGGGAATGACTTTCATTTTCTCTCTATCTTCTGTCGTGGTCGGGTTTTGAGTCTTACTCAACTTCACACCTTGTAACACAGGCAAGAACTCCTTCTTTGACTGTTCCATTTTGAACTACTTCAAAATTTTGTCAAGGTATGTACTCATTGAAAAACTTATCAAGTGTCTTGATCTATCTCTATAGATCTTGATGCTCAATATGTAAGCAGCTTCACTGAGGTCTTTCTTTGAAAAAACTCCTTTCAAACATTCCTTTATGCTTTGGAGAATAATTCTACATGATCTCCGATCAACAATATGTCATTCACATATACTTATCAGAAATGTTGTAGTGCTCCCACTCACTTTCTTGTAAATACAGGCTTCACCGCAAATCTGTATAAAACTATATGCTTTGATCAACTTATCAAAGCGTATATTCCAACTCCGAGATGCTTGCACCAGTCCATAGATGGATCGCTGGAGCTTGCATATTTTGTTAGTACCTTTAGGATTGACAAAACCTTCTGGTTGCATCATATACAACTCTTCTTTAATAAATCCATTAAGGAATGCAGTTTTGTTTATCCATTTGCCAGATTTCATAAAATGCGGCAATTGCTAACATGATTCGGACAGACTTAAGCATAGATACGAGTGAGAAACTCTCATCGTAGTCAACACCTTGAACTTGTCAAAAACCTTTTTGCGACAATTCTAGCTTTGTAGATAGTAACACTAATATCAGCGCCCGTCTTCCTCTTGAAGATACATTTAATCTCAATGGCTCGCCGATCATTGGGCAAGTCAATCAAAGTCCATACTTTGTTCTCATACATGGATCTCATCTCAGATTTCATGGCCTCAAGCCATTTCGCGGAATCTGGGCTCATCATCGCTTCCTCATAGTTCATAGGCTCGTCATGGTCAAGTAACATGACCTCTAGAACAGGATTACCGTACCACTCTGGTGCGAATCTCACTCTGGTTTACCTACGAGGTTTTGGTAGTAACTTGATTTGAAGTTACATGATCATCATCATTAGCTTCCTCACTAATTGGTGTAGTAGTCACATGAACAGATTTCTATGATGAACTACTTTCCAATAAGGGAGCAGGTACAGTTACCTCATCAAGTTCTACTTTCCTCCCACTCACTTCTTTCGAGAGAAACTCCTTTTCTAGAAAGGATCCATTCAAAGCAACGAATATATTGCCTTCGGATCTTGGATAGAAGGTGTACCCAATATTTTCTTTTGGGTATCCTATGAAGACGCACTTCTCCGATTTGGGTTATAGTTTATCAGGTTGAAACTTTTTCACATAAGCATTGCAACATCAAACTTTAAGAAATGACGGCTTAGGTTTCTTGCCAAACCATAGTTCATACGGTGTCGTCTCAACGGATTTAGATGGTGCCCTATTTAACGTGAATGCAGCTGTTTCTAATGCATAACCCCAAAACTATAGTGGTAGATCAGTAAGAGACATCATAGATCGCACCATATCTAATAAAGTACGGTTATGATGTTCGGACACACCATTACACTGTGGTGTTCCAGGTGGCGTGAGTAGTGAAACTATTTCACATTGTTTTAACTGAAGGCCAAACTCGTAACTCAAATATTTTACTTCTGCGGTCATATCGTAGAAACTTTTATTTTTGTTACGATGATTCTCCACTTCACTCTGAAATTCTTTGAACTTTTCAAATATTTCAGACTTGTGTTTCATCAAGTAGATATACTCATATCTGCTCAAATCATCTGTGAAGATCAGAAAATAATGATACCTGCCACAAGCCTCAATATTCATCAGACCACATACATCAGTATGTATGATTTCCAA
This sequence comes from Triticum aestivum, assembly GCF_018294505.1. Lineage (NCBI taxonomy): Eukaryota > Viridiplantae > Streptophyta > Magnoliopsida > Poales > Poaceae > Triticum > Triticum aestivum. Next base: position 115,865,426 of record NC_057803.1, read on the forward strand.
CAAATCTGTTGCTCGCTCCATTGTTCCGGAGAATGGAGTCTTAATCATCTTGCCCATGAGGCATGGTTCGCAAGCATCAACTGATTCATAATCAAGTGATTCCAAAAACCCATCAGCATGGATTTTCTTCATGCGCTTTACACCAATATGACCTAAACGGCAGTGCCACAAATAAGTTGCACTATCATTATTAACTTTGCATCTTTGGGCTTCAATATTATGAATATGTGTATCACCACGATCGAGATCCAACAAACCATTTTCATTGGGTGTACGACCATAGAAGGTTTTATTCATGTAAACAGAACAACAATTATTCTCTAACTTACATGAATAACCGTATTGCAATAAACATGGTCCAATCATATTTATGCTCAACGCAAACACCAAATAACACTTATTTAGGTTCAACACTAATCCCGAAAGTATAGGGAGTGTGCGATGATGATCATATGAATCTTGGAACCACTTCCAACACACATCGTCACTTCACCCTTAACTAGTCTCTGTTCATTCTGCAACTCCCGTTTGGAGTTCACTCTTAGCAACTGAACTAGTATCAAATACTGAGGGGTTGCTATAAACACTAGTAAAGTACACATCAATAACATGTATATCAAATATACCTATGTTCACTTTGCCATCCTTCTTATCCACCAATTACTTGGGGTAGTTCCGCTTCCAGTGACCAGTCCCTTTGCAGTAGAAGCACTCAGTTTCAGGCTTAGGTCCAGACTTGGGTTTTTCACTTGAGCAGCAACTTGCTTGCCGTTCTTCTTGAAGTTCCCCTTTCTTCCCTTTGTCCCTTTACTTGAAACTAGTGGTTTTGTTTACCATCAACACTTGATGCTTTTCTTGATTTCTACCTTCGTTGATTTCAGCATCACGAAGAGCTTGGAATCGTTTCCGTTATCCCTTGCATATTATAGTTCATCACGAAGTTCTACTAACTTGGTGATGGTGACTAGAGAATTCTGTCAATCACTATTTTATCTGGAAGATTAACTCCCACTTGATTCAAGTGATTGTAGTACCCAGACAATCTGAGCACATGCTCACTGCTTGAGCTATTCTCCTCCATCTTTTAGCTATAGAACTTGGTGGAGACTTCACATCTCTCAACTCGGGTATTTGCTTGAAATATTAACTTCAACTCCTAGAACATCTCATATGGTCCATGATGTTCAAAACGTCTTTGAAGTCCCGATTCTAAGCCGTTTAAGCATGGTGCACTAAACTATCAAGTAGTCATCATATTGAGCTAGCCAAATGTTCATAACATCTGCATCTGCTCCTTCAATAGGTTTGTCACCTAGCGGTGCATCAAAGACATAATTCTTCTGTGCAGCAATGAGGATAAACCTCAGATCACGGATCCAATCCCGCATCATTGCTACTAACATCTTTCAACTTAGTTTTCTCTAGGAACATATCAAAAATAAAACAGGGGAGCTAAACGCGAGCTATTGATCTACAACATAGATATGCTAATACTACCATGACTAAGTTCATGATAAATTAAAGTTCAATTAATCATATTACTTAAGAACTCCCACTTAGATAGACATCCCTCTAATCATCTAAGTGATCACGTGATCCAAATCAACCAAAACCATAACCGATCATCACGTGAAATGGAGTAGCTTTCAATGGTGAACATCATTATGTTGATCATATCTACTATATGATTCATGCTCGACCTTTCGGTCTTAGTGTTCCGAGGCCATATCTGCATATGCTAGGCTCGTCAAGTTTAACCTGAGTATTCTGCGTGTGCAAAACTGGCTTGCACCCGTTGTAGATGGACGTAGAGCTTATCACACCCGATCATCACGTGGTGTCTGGGCACGACGAACTTTGGCAACGGTGCATACTCAGGGAGAACACTTTTATCTTGAAATTTAGTGAGAGATCATCTTATAATGCTACTGTCAATCAAAGCAAGATAAGATGCATAAAAGATAAACATCACATGAAATCAATATAAGTGATATGATATGGCCATCATCATCTTGTGCTTTTGATCTCCATCCCCGAAGCATCGTCATGATCACCATCATCACCGGCGCGACACCTTGATCTCCATCATAGCATCATTGTCGTCTCGCCAATCTTATGCTTCCACAACTATCGCTACCGCTTAGTGATAAAGTAAAGCATTGCAACGCGATTGCATTGCATACAATAAAGCGACAACCATATGGCTCCTGCCAGTTGCCGATAACTCGGTTACAAAACATGATCATTTCATATAATAAAATTTAGCATCATGTCTTGACCATATCACATCACAACATGCCCTGCAAAAACAAGTTAGACGTCCTCTACTTTGTTGTTGCAAGTTTTACGTGGCTGCTGCGGGCTTAGCAAGAATCGTTCTTACCTACGCATCAAAACCACAACGATAGTTTGTCAAGTTGGTGTTGTTTTAACCTTTGCAAGGACCGGGCGTAGCCACACTCGGTTCAACTAAAGTTGGAGAAACTGACACCCGCTAGCCACCTGTGTGCAAAGCACGTCAGTAGAACCAGTCTCGCGTGAGCGTACGCGTAATGTCGGTCCGGGCCGCTTCATCCAACAATATTGCCGAGCCAAAGTATGACATGCTAGTAAGCAGTATGACTTATATCGCCCACAACTCACTTCTGCTCTACTCATGCATAACATCAACGCATAAAACCTAGGCTCTGATATCACTGTCGGGTAACGTAGTAATCTCAAAAAATTTCCTACGCACACGCAAGATCATGGTGATGCATAGCAACGAGAGGGAAGAGTGTTGTCTACGTACCCTTGTAGACCAGAAGCGGAAGCATTAGCACAACGCGGTTGATGTAGTCGTACGCCTTCACGGCCCGACCGATCAAGCACCAAAACTACGACACCTCCGAGTTCTAGCACACGTTCAGCTCGATGACGATCCCCGGACTTCGATCCAGCAAAGTGTCGGGGATGAGTTCCATCAGCACGACGGCGTGGTGACGATCTTGATGTTCTATCGTCGCAGAGCTTCGCCTAAGCACCACTACAATATCATCGAGGATTATGGTGGAGGGGGGCACCGCACACGGCTAAGAGATCAATGATCAATTGTTGTATCTATGGGGTGCCCCCTGTCCCCGTATATAAAGGAGTGGAGGAGGGGGCCGGCCAACGAGGGTGGCGCGCCCTAAGGGGGAGTCCAACTCCCACAGGGAGTAGGACTCCCCTTTTTCCTATTAGGAGTAGGAGAGGGAAGGAAGAGGGAGGAGGGAGGAAGGAAAGGGGGGGCCGGCCCCCCTCCCAATTCGGATTGGGCTTGGGGGGGCGCCCCCTCCCTTGCTCCTTTCCCCTCCTTTCCACTAAGGCCCAATAAGGCCCATATACCTCTTGGGGGGTTCCGAAAACCTCCCGGTGATCCGGTATTGTCCCAATCTCACCCGGAACCTTTCCGGTGTCCAAATATAGTCGTCCAATATATCGATCTTTATGTCTCGACTATTTCAAGACTCCTCGTCATGTCCCCGATCTCATCCGGGACTCCGAACTCCTTCGGTATATCAAAACTCATAAACTCATAATATAACTATCATCGAAACCTTAAGCGTGCGGACCCTACGGGTTCGAGAACTATGTAGACATGACCAAGACACGTCTCCGGTCAATAACCAATAGCGGAACATGGATGCTCATATTGGCTCCCACATATTCTACGAGGATCTTTATCGGTCAGACCGCATAACAACATACGTTGTTCCCTTTGTCATCGGTATGTTACTTGCCCGAGATTCGATCGTCGGTATCTCAATACCTAGTTCATTCTCATTACCGGCAAGTCTCTTTACTCGTTCCGTAATACATCATCTCGCAACTAACTCATTAGTTGCAATGCTTGCAAGGCTTTAGGTGATGTGCATTACCGAGAGGGCCCAGAGATACCTCTCTGACAATCGGAGTGACAAATCCTAATCTTGAAATACGCCAACCCAACAAGTACCTTCGGAGACACCTGTAGAGCACCTTTATAATCACCCAGTTACGTTGTGACGTTTGGTGGCACAAAAAGTGTTCCTCTGGTAAACGGGAGTTGCATAATCTCATAGTCATAGGAACATGTATAAGTCATGAAGAAAGCAATAGCGACAAATTAAACGATCAAGTGCTATGCTAACGGAATGGGTCAAGTCAATCACATCATTCTCCTAATGATGTGATTCCGTTAATCAGATGACAACTCATGTATATGGTTAGGAAACATAACCATCTTTAATCAGCGAGCTAGTCAAGTAGAGGCATACTAGCGATACTTTGTTTGTCTATGTATTCACACATGTATTATGTTTCCGGTTAATACAATTCTAGCATGAATAATAAACCTTTATCATGATATAAGGAAATATATAATAACTTTATTATTGCCTCTAGGGCATATTTCCTTCAGAGCCACCCCTCAGCCAAGGGTTCCTTTGACCCGGCCGCCACCGGCACGATCTCCGGCCACCTGAGATCGCTCCCTCCTTTAGCGGTGGATTGTGTTGAACATATGAGCAAATTACTACGACAATTAGTTCAAATAAACAGTAAATAAATCATAACGACAATAACAAGGAATGAACCAATAATGCAGACTAGCAAAGTAGGTGAATAGATCGAATCTAAGTCACGAACTAAAAATAAGAATTCTAGTAGGATCTCAAACAAGGAGGACAGGATCACATACGGTGCAGCAGGAGCGGGACCGCCTGCATTAATGTTGTCATCCATGTCGTTGATGAAGAGGTTGCCGAGGTCAGGGAAGAAGTTGTCATCGGAGCATGGTTCTTTCTGCCTATTTGTGCCACTTAGTGGTTTTTGCCTAATTAATGCATGTGGTGCTTTCGACCTGTTTGCGGGCGATGGTATGTTTGGCCCGTTGTTCGTCGGTTGACAACTTTGGGTAAGTTGTATTAAAAAATGTAAGTTAATGCATAATCTGGAAAACAAATATTTGGTGCCACATCTTGGCATCGCTCACATACATACATCTTGTGAAAGAACATGCGGTGCCCCCATGTTTGGTTTTGGTAATTGATGATAATCTCTATGGACTAATGGTTGCCTTGAGTTATATTTGAAGGTTTTGTCCATAGGCTTTTCTTGGAGTACATGTGTTGGTTTCAAGGAGAGTTTGTGTTGACCAAGGTGCTATTAAGGAATTATCCAAATCTTGGTCATGTGAGAGTTGAGCTTATTGCAAGCATGTCTTGAATAAGAAGATTGTGTGATCAGAGTACATGTGTTGGTTTCAAGGAGAGTTTGTGTTGACCAAGGTGCTATTAAGGAATTATCCAAAGCTTGGTCATGTGAGAGTTGAGCTTATTGCAAGCATGTCTTGAAGAAGAAGATTGTGTGATCATTCATGTTTACCTTCAAGACATCATCCAAATGAAGAGAGTTGGAAAGATTCAAGGTTTATCAAGACTAAGTCAAGAGTGAATCAAGTTGATCAACTCACAAAGCGTAGAAGATGTACCGAGAGGGATTAAGTGATCCCATGGTTTGGTAAGCATTGTCCATTGTGCTTTGTGTACTAATCCATGGTCTATGTGAGAGTTCTACATGGGGTTAGGTACGTGTTCATGGGCTTGTGTCAAGAGGAAGATATCACTCAACCCATGGAGAGGATGACATCAAGTGGTGATCGTCATCAAGATTGCCGTGTGCAAGTTCAAGTGGATCATCGCGAAGAGATCAAGTGCTTGAAGCTTGCCGTCCATTGTGGTGACAATGGACTTGTGAAGATGTGCCGAAGAGTGGCTCACCCATAGTGGACTATGGGGGAGCAATCATCTAGTTTTCATCGAGCCAACGCAATCAAGAAAGGTGGTCCAACTTGAGGGAGTCAAGATCGTCATCATCTTGCTCAAGTGGACCATGTGCAAGGCAAAGATTTGCCCTTGATAGGTTTTCTATTTTACCAGTCTCATGGTGGTAGTTCAGAGACCGGGTTATAGGATCGTTTGCCGTACTATCAAGGGGGGCTCTCAAGTTGGTAGCATGATCATAACCTTAGTAGAGAGCTCAAACCATTGCATCCTTGCATCATATTTCTTGGTTCTTGTTTTGTTCTCTTTGTGAGTCTTAGATCTTATGGTCATCTTGATGACAAGCTTGAGTTCATCGAAAACGGAGTTCGCATGCATCTTCTATGATGTTTTCGGTGTTGGAGGTTTTACCGGTCTTTTCCGAGGAAGGGTTCTCACCATTTTCTTATGGGCCTTTTCTCATTTGCTTCTTATTGATATTTCTTTGAAGATTCTGTTAGACCTTGTCGCTAGCTTTCCAACAAACTTGGTTTCATCGAATTCGGAGTCCGTTTGCAAAAGTTGTGGCAGTTTTGGTGTTCTGAAAAGGTTGTAGTGGTACTACCGCGAATTGGAGCGGATGTAATTTTTTACTACCGCTCCAGGGCAGTACTACCGCGGCTCCTACAGCGGTAGTACCGCTCCATACCACAAACTCATCCCAAGTCTTGGGGTGGTAGGCCCGGATGTATTTTTTTTAGTACCGCTCGCAAGCAGTAGGACCGCTACCATTTGCGGTAGTACCGTGAGGTCGAGCGGTAGTACCATGAGGACGAGCGGTAGTACCGCTCCGGCGGTTCTTCTGGCCTTTTGCCTCCTCGCTGTTGTTTTTCAAAGGGGTACTTCCGCCCTAGCGGTAGTACCGCTCCTTGGAGCGGTAGTACCGCTCTGTGCTGGCTGTGAGCATAACGGTTGGATTTTTCCCCACCTATAAAAGGGGGTCTTCTTCCCCAATGAACCTTATCCTTTTAGCTCGTGTTCTTCCCCCATTGTTGAACTTCTTTGAGCTTGCTAACTCTCAATCCCTCCATGGGTTCTTGCTAGTTTTTGAGGGAAAAGAGAGAGGAGATCTAGATCCACATTTCCACCAATCACTTTCTCCTTTTTGTGAGGGGAACCCCTTGGATATAGATCTTGGAGTTCTTGGTGTTCTCCTTCTTGTTCTTCCTCTCATTTTCCTCCCTAGCATTAGTTTCTTTAGTGGGATTTGAGAGAGCAGGACTTGGGCACTCCGTGTGCCCTTGCCATTGCATTTGGTGCATCGGTTTGAGTTCTCCATGTGATACGTGGAAGTTACAAGTTGAGAAGCTTATTACTCTTGGGTGTTTGGTACCCTTGAGCTTGTTCCTCTTGGGTGCTTGGGCGCCCTAGACGGTTGGTGGTGTTCGGAGCTCAATCATTGTGGCGTAAAGCTCCGCACAAGCGTCGGGGTCTCCAATTAGGTTGTGGAGATCGCCCCGAGCAATTTCACGGGTACCGGTGACCGCCCCCAAGGGTTGCCAAAGTGTACGGGTTCAGTGACCGCCCCAAGGGTTGCCATTTGTACGGGTTCGGTGACCGCCCTCAAGGGTCCCTTAGTGGAATCATGGCATCTTGCATTGTGCGAGGGCGTGAGGAGATTACGGTGGCCCTAGTGGCTTCTTGGGGAGCATTGTGCCTCCATACTGCTCCAAACGGAGATTAGCATCCGCAAGGGTGTGAACTTCGAGATACATCGTCATCTCCACGTGCCTCGGTTATCTCTTACCCGAGATCTTTACTTATGCACTTTACTTTGTGATAGCCATATTGTTTCTTATCATATATCTTGCTATCACCTAGTAGTTTATCTTGCTTAGCATAAGTTATTGGTGCACATAGGTGAGCCTAGTTGTTGTAGGTTTTGTGCTTGACAAATTAACCGCTAGGTTTATTCCGCATTTGTTCAAGCCTAAACTGTAATTATTTTAAAGCGCCTATTCACCCCCCTGTCGGTGTCAAAACCGGCAGATCTCGGGTAGGGGGTCCCGAACTGTGCGTCTAGGCCGGATGGTAACAGGAGGCAAGGGACACGAAGTGTTACCCAGGTTCGGGCCCTCTCGATGGAGGTAAAACCCTACGTCCTGCTTGATTAATATTGATGATATGGGTAGTACAAGAGTAGATCTACCACGAGATCGGAGAGGCTAAACCCTAGAAGCTAGCCTATGGTATGATTGTTGTTGTGTATGTTGTCCTACGGACTAAAACCCTCCGGTTTATATAGACACCGGAGAGGGTTAGGGTTACACAAAGTCGGTTACAATGGTAGGAGATCTACATATCCGTATCGCCAAGCTTGCCTTCCACGCCAAGGAAAGTCCCTTCCGGACACGGGACGAAGTCTTCAATCTTGTATCTTCATAGTCCAGGAGTCCGGCTGAAGGTATAGTCCGGCCATCCGGACACCCCCTAATCCAGGACTCCCTCAGTAGCCCCTGAACCAGGCTTCAATGACGACGAGTCCGGCGCGCAGATTGTCTTCGGCATTGCAAGGCGGGTTCCTCCTCCAAGTACTTCATAGAAGATTTTGAACACAAAGATAGTGTCCGGCTCTGCAAAATAAGTTTCCACATATTGCCATAGAGAGAATAATATTTACACAAATCTAATCTGCTGACGTATTCCGTAGTGTGACACACCACGGCCAAGCCTTTATCCGAGTCGTTTCATTATCCCACCTCAGCGCGTCATGCGAGGCGGTTTCCTTGGCACGTCTTGTTAAAGCAGAGATCGTGTCCCCTTATTCCGGGATTCTCATCAATACGGGCGTGGGTAACCCAACCGCTTCTAGGACTCCTAGATTATAGGCAAGTCCAAACGGACACGGAGAGGACGCTTGATATTCACCCTCTTTATAAAGGGACAAGGCTTTTATTTTTCCCTCCCGTGCTCAATCGAATCCTTCCCCCACCTCAAGCTCAAACGCCCAAAGTTCAGGTCAGGTGCTCCGAACCTTCAGTCATGTCCGGATCTAGCCTTCAAGGCCGATGGGTGCCTTCCTCCGTCACGGAAGAAGACATCAAAAAGTTGAGGGAGGCCAGATATCTGACCGCCGAGATTTTGCATCGGCTGCCTCCCCGAGGGCAGGCCGTCCCCACCCCTGAACCCAACGAGAACGTCGTGTTCGTCTCCCACTTCCTCCGAGGTCTAGGCCTTGCTCTGGATCCTTTCGTCAGGGGTTTGATGTTTTATTACGGGCTAGACTTCCATGATCTAGCTCCGGACTCCTTTCTTCATATCACGACATTTATTGTCGTGTGCGAGGCCTTCCTCCGGGTTACCCCTCACTTTGGCCTATGGCTCAAGACCTTTGAAGTAAAGCCGAAGATGATCGAGGGGCAACATGCAGCGTGTGGAGGTGCCTCAATACGCAAGATGACGGGAGCTCCGTGGCCCAAAGGTTCCATCCCAGAGGTGTCTGAATTGTGGCAACAGGAGTGGTTCTACATCACGGCTCCTAGAAGTGCCAAGTGGGCGGCCGCCCCTGTTTTCCGCTCGGGCCCTCCACCACAACTGATGTCATGGATCAGCAGAGGTCTGAGCTGGGGTCCAGCCAAGGACGTGCCTATACTGCAAAGCCGCATTCGAGATCTCTTCAATGGAGATTTCAGTTTGGTTGCGGTAATACAAGTTATGCTGGTTCGTCAAGTCCAGCCTTGCAAACGCCAGCCTCTTCGCCTGTGGGAGTTCAATCCCGAGGGACCGCGTGTCATTCAAAATTTTCTCGGCCTGACGCACGAGGAGATGTACAAGTCATTCTTCGGACCTCAGGTGGAGTGTCCGGAAATCACCGAGGACGTGGGCCTGAGTAGTAACCGCGCCGCCGAACAGGTAAGGCATCTTCCGGCCGAACATACTATCTTTCCCTTGTTACGAAGTTATTTCTGAGAGTTTGCTTTTTGACCAGGACTGGCTAACAAAGGCGAAGTTGATTCGGTGTTTGGCCCCCCTCCTCGAGGGTTTGGAAAATCCGGTATTGGAAAAGATGCTCCAGACCGCACCTTTCCCGGAGCCCTTGAAGGAAGATACAGTGGAGGATAATACGGGCGGACGCGGGCCCCCAACGCTGCCCATTCTAACCGAGGGAGCGAGCGTCTCCATGAAGGAAGACGACCAGAAGAGGAAAAGGACTGCGCCCGGGGATTCGGAAGCCGAAGCTTCCAAACGGGAGAAGAAGTCTCCCACAGAGGGTCCTACCTTGGGGGGCGCTGTTGCCGCACAAAGTCCGCGGGGGGATCAATTCTCCCGCGAGTCGTAAGTGACCCGAAATACTTTAATAGTACAGATATGCCATCTTTTTCTTCTGAGAGAATAACCACCGCATATATTTTTGCAGTTCGGGCCTTAGCCCCTCTCAAATGAGCTCGTCTTCGGGGGACCTTCTTCCAGAGATGATGGAGAGCGAAACGCCTCCTCCAGACTCCTCCGCTCCGGAAGCGGGCGACCCTGAAGTGTCGTCACGGAGGGCCTCTCCGAGTCTGGTGAGGCCGAAGATAATCCCATTGACCCCCGAAGCTCCCAGTGCCCGGCTCCCGAAGAGAGCAGACAAAAGAGTCCGGCACCGTCTAGTGTGCGATCGAATGTTCTGAGGGAGTTGGTGGGGCGAGCGGCCATCTCATATGAACACCGTGTGCTGATGAATACGGTGATGGAGAGAATATCGTCCGCCGAAAGCGGATTGCATGAAGCTTTTATGAGTCTACTGACAGGCTTTGAGGTACGTAAAAGAATGTATGATAGTCCTGCACATGCTAGGTGTGCCCTGTGTAGATAGTAGCCCCTGAGACTCTGGTTGTCGTCGGAAACGACGACGAACAGAGGATCATATTCCCAGGTAATAACCATACTGCCTCTATGTGCAGGTGATGGAAGCTCCGGTGGCTAGCCGGACTAGCGAGTTTGCCCATTTAGAACGGCAGTTGGATGCGGCAGACGCCGACATCGAGCTTGTTAACAAAAGGCTTGACGAGGCACAGGGTAAGTGTCATTATCTGGTAAACGCCACAATAGGAAGAGCAGCATGATGCCAGTATCTTTAATATGTTTTAACTGCAGATGGAGCTGCCACTGTTGAAGCCTTGCTGGCAGAACTTGCCTGAGCCAAGGAACAAGCGAGGTTGGGTAATGCGGCTGCTTTGAAGGCGGTCGAAGAGTTGCAAGCCGAGAAGGCCGCGCATGGCGAGAGCCGAGACAAGATGGCCAAGATGGCCACAGAATTAAAATCCGCCGCCGACCGTTGCCGGGTTCTTGAAAAGGAAAACCAAGCGAAGGCATCGGACCTTGAGAAGGCTGCTGCGACGAAAAAGGACCTCCGCTCTGCTATGAGGACAAAGAAGGAGGAGCTACGGGAAGCCGGGGATATTGTAGCTGGGAAATCCTTTATGTTGTGGAGGAAGTTCGGAGATCCACGGTATGCCCCTCTGGATCGGCTATGGAGTTCGGAGGATGTGTATATGGATTTGGCGGCGAGTGGTGCCGATGCAGCCAAGTACTTCCAGGGTCATACGGACCGTGAAGTAGACTAGCTGTTTTGGAGAAAATTCCATTCTTCCGAGCGTCCACTTTCATTGACTGACCAATTAGCCGAATGGGCCGAACTAAATAGGTTGTCCGGACTCTCCATGAGGTCTGTTGTGGATCAGCTATGGCCAGAAAGGTCAAAACCGAACAACTATTTCAGCTTGGTGCAGCAGTTCCTTGACGTGGTGCCGCGCATTAATGCGATGAAGAGGTCGGCGTGCATAGAGGGTGCACGGATGGCCTTTGCCCGTGTTAAGGCATACTGGGCGGAGATGGATGCTACCAATGTTGCAGCGCGGGATTCGGCTATAGGTCGAAAGGCTGCTGAGCACTACTTTGAAGAAGTTCTTGAGGGTGCCCGTTTGATAGAGACCCAGTGCTCAAAAAATATTATGTTTGAGTGATATGTAATCTCATTGTAAGCGAAATGCTTTTATAAATTTTTATAAGGCTATTTTTATACTTTTGCCTAAAAGTAATATGATGCCTCCTGGGCGGCCGTTTATGTATACATGTGTATAACCTGAAAGATTGCAGTCGTCGGCTTCAACCCCCACTCATATAATGCGGAGGTGCTTGCAAAAACACGCGTTCACACTTAACCCAACGTCTTGGTCCTATTAAGGAGGTGATAGCGGAGCGAGCGAGGCAACCGGACTATAATGCTTTAGCACTTTCACTTAGCCATAGGAGTTTGACAGTGGGGCTACTAGATAGCCCCTGGTGGCTCCGCACTCTCCCGATTCCGGGGTGCGTACATGCCTGGCCGGAAAACGGCCCTTCGTTAAGGCGGAGGAATTCTAACATTCCCACAGGTCATCGAGTGGTTGACCAGTCTCACGCTATATCATGACAGTCAGTTTTCGGCTTTCTCTACTGAGGTGCTCGTCCGGATGAACCAGGGCACAATCGCAGTAGTTCTCCTGGTGCTACCTTAGCCGGTAAAGCGGAACGTAAGGCACCAAAACACAGGAGCCGGGCAAACCCAACATTTGACCAAAGACAATGATTCGGAGCTGATGCATATAGGGCCAAACTCGCGACGCCGAACACTCCCTAAGGTATTCGGTCTTTGTGGTATAAACCGGGCCTAAATAATGGCCTTTGTAAGAAGCCCCTTGTGTCCAGGTACATGCATTGTTCTGGCGTGGCCACATGCCAAGACGTCAGCATCCTTCTCAACGGTGGATATGTATCAACAAGAGACAGTAAAAAAGGTTTACGCAGGGTCTTAATCTAAAAAGAATCCTTGGAGCGGGTCCCTGCTGCACGTCTGCGCCTGTGTCTCCGTTGTGCCGTATCCTGGACGGGTGTAGCATGATGATCGTCTGTAAAAGAGAGGAAGTTAAGTGAAAAAGTTGTCGTGCAAAAAGATAGTTTTTAAAGAAACCATGTATAATTCAAGATGATAAGAAACTGCCACTCGTCTGCGCGTGTTGAGCCCCTTGTATTGACAAATAGGGGTGTGACCATTTATTCGGTATAAGTAGCGGCGCCGGACTCGATTAGTTGTATCTGAGGTCTTGATGACCTATTGGATGCTTTCGCTTGTCCGGGCGCCTTTAGTGTGCGGCTGCCAAGGCAGCCTCACTCTCTTCGGCACGCAGAGATCGCTTGATATTTCCGAGCACTATGATGATGCCACATGGACCGGGCATCTTGAGTGTGAGGGAGGCGTAGTGTGGTATTGCATTAAAGCGAGCGAAAGCTTCGCGTCCGAGCAGTGCTTGATAGCCACTTTGAAACGGAGCGATGTGGAAAGTTAAATGCTCGCGACGGAAGTTATCGGGGGAGCCGAATATAACTTGTAGTAGGAGGGAGCCCGTACAATGAGCCCCTGGGCCTGGCGTTACTCCTTTAAAGGTAGTATTGCTATGGCGAATTTGTGTTGGGTCTAACCCCATCCCGCGGATTGTATCCTGATATATTAGGTTTAGGCTACTGCCGCCATCCATCAAGACTCTTGTGAAGTGATATCCACCAATTACTGGGTCTAATACCAGGGTAGCCCATCCTGCGTGTCGGATACTTGCTGAGTAATCGCGATGGTCGAAATTGATCGGTTGAGATGACCAGTGGCAGGACTTCGTGGTGACAGGCACTTGGGTATATTTTCCTGGGAGTGCCGCGTTGTTTTTTTCCCTTGATTACGTGTAACACGTTTACTATTTTGACTTCTGGTGAAAATTTCTTTTGTTCCCCCGTGTCTTGCTTGGGGGGCTCGTCCTCGTCTTCACTTAGTGTATCCTCCCCCTTGTGTACGGCGTTGAGCTCGCCGGACTACTTGAAGACCCAACATTCTCTGTGGGTATGATTAGCAGGTTTACCAGGGGTACTATGAATCTAACATACTTGGTCCAGAATTTTGTTGAGGCTGGACAATTCATCGCTGGTGCCTTTAGGGGGTGGCTGGCCGAGAGCTTTTGAATCCGGCATTTACTGTCGTGCCCTTCATGCTGTCTTCTTTATTCTGGCGTTTGTTATTGCTGTTGTGCCGTGATTTCCCGTTTCCATCTCTAACTTCAGATGTACTGGGGTCGCTGGTGCTGCATCTGGCTAGCCAGCTGTCCTCACCCGCGCAAAAGCGGGTCATGAGGTTTGTTAATGCGGCCATCGTTCTCGGCTTATTTTGGCCGAGGTGTCTGGCGAGCCATTCATCACGGACGCTATGCTTGAAAGCTGCCAAGGCTTCGGTATCCGGACAGTCGACAATCTGGTTCTTTTTAGTAAGAAACATGTTCCAAAGCTTTCGCGCTGACTCTCCGGGCTGTTGAGTTATATGACTCAAATCGTCCGCATCCGGAGGTCGGACATAAGTCCCTTGAAAATTTGCCCGAAAGGCGTCTTCGAGCTCTTCCCAACTTCCAATGGAGCTTTCGGGGAGGCCTTTGAGCTAGTGACGAGCTGGCCCTTTGAGCTTGAGGGGTAGGTACTTGATGGCGTGGAGGTCATCTCCTTGAGCCATATGGATATGAAGGATGTAGTCCTCAATCCAGACCCCAGGGTCTATTGTTCTGTCGTATGCCTCTATGTTTACGGGCTTGAATCCCTCTGGAAATTCGTGGTCCAGCACCTCATCGGTGAAACATAGGGGGTGTGCGTAGCTGGGTGTACCACGTTGTTCGGATGTTTGTTGTGTTGCATTGTATGCTGGGGCGCGCTTGCGTGGTCCATAGATGGATCTTGTTGCGCCGTCCTTTGGGTGCGAGCCCTCGCATGGGTCACGTATTGTATTGTGAGCAGCGTTGTATGCCGCTCTATGTTGGTAGAGGGGTCGTCTATCCGACCAGGTGGCTGCTTTGATATTTGGTTGTGGGGGTTCTGAGGCCTCCTCATCGAATTCGGGTAGCAGCTTCCGCTTTGGGTAGCTCTTGGAGGGGCGATTGTCGCCGTACCTTGCTACAGTGTTGAGTATTTTACTCCATCTGATTTGGAGTGTGTCTTGCGCGGCCTTGAGCCTTTGCTTCTGCTTTTTCAGAGTCCTCGCTGCGGCAACAAGCCTTTTATGGGCAGTCTGCTGCTCCGGGTGTCTGTCCGGCGTTATGTCGTCCGGACCATTATCCTTGATAGGATTTGTTTGTTCGGTTTGATTATCCAGATTGCCGTTGTCTGACAGCGGTTCGCCCTGCTCCAGCGCTGGGTCTGTGTGATCGCTATTTCTGTCGAAGCGGGATTTGGGGCGGCGCTTGCGTCGCCGCTTTGACTGCTTTTCGAGGGAACAAGCCTTCGGTGCGTCCTTCCGCTCCTCGTCATCATCTTTTGGTGCGTCCACCATGTATACGTCATATGACGAGGTGGCGTTCCAGGGCCCAATAGGCGCTGGTTCTTCATCGTCTCCTTCATCGGCGTCCATACCGTCGATGTCTTTGGAGTCAAAGTCGAGCATGTCGGTTAAGTCGTCGATAGTGGCTACAAAGTGGGTGGTGGGTGGGCTTTGAATTTCTTCATCAT
Source organism: Triticum aestivum (assembly GCF_018294505.1). Taxonomy (NCBI): domain Eukaryota; kingdom Viridiplantae; phylum Streptophyta; class Magnoliopsida; order Poales; family Poaceae; genus Triticum; species Triticum aestivum. The sequence goes on from NC_057803.1 coordinate 115,880,740, forward strand.
CCGAATCCCAACCTCGCCGACCGTAGTCTGGCCAGGGCTCTCCTGATAAAGAGAGAGACTTTAGTGATTTTATAATATCGCCAAAGGGCGAGTGCTGAAAGATGTCCGCGGTAGTAAACTCCATGATCGGCGCCCAATCGGATTCGATCGGCAGAGGCGCGAATGGTTCGGAGTCCGGAGAGAAGTCCGGCTCCTTGGAATCATGAGTCTCACGGAGTGCGGGGCTGGTGTTCGGCTCGATCGCCGTTAGGATCGCAGCCCCCGAGGCGGCGTCCAACCACCCATCCTCGATCGGCGCAGTTGGCTCCGAATTAGGGGTCGAAGCCGATGCGGGTGCGGCCTCCAGGGCACTGTTCGGCGGCAGAGCTAGATCATGCTCGTCGTGATAGTGCGGCGCGCTTGGCAGTGGTTCGAATCCGTCGAAGATCAAGTCCCCGCGGATGTCAGCCGTGTAGTTTAAACTTCCAAATCTGACCTGACGTCCAGGGGCATAGCTTTCGATCTGCTCCAGATGGCCAAGTGAATTGGCCCGCAGTGCTAAGCCGCCGAAGACGAAGATCTGTCCGGGGAGGAAGGTCTCACTCTGGACTGCATTGCCATTGATTGTAGGAGCCATCAAGCCTGACGGCGACGACACAGAGGAACTCTCAATGAAAGCACCAATGTCGGTGTCAAAACCGGCGGATCTCGGGTAGGGGGTCCCGAACCGTGCGTCTAGGCCAGATGGTAACAGGAGGCAAGGGACATGAAGTTTTACCCAGGTTCGGGCCCTCTCGATGGAGGTAAAACCCTATGTCCTGCTTGATTAATATCGATGATATGGGTAGTACAAGAGTAGATCTACCACGAGATCGGAGAGGCTAAACCCTAGAAGCTAGCCTATGGTATGATTGTTGTTGTGTATGTTGTCCTACGGACTAAAACCCTCCGGTTTATATAGACACCGGAGAGGGTTAGGGTTACACAAAGTCGGTTACAATGGTAGGAGATCTGCATATCCGTATTGCCAAGCTTGCCTTCCACGCCAAGGAAAGTCCCTTCCGGACACGGTACGAAGTCTTCAATCTTGTATCTTCATAGTCCAGGAGTCCGACTGAAGGTATAGTCTGGCCATCCGGACACCCCTTAATCCAGGACTCCCTCACCCCTCTAGGCGACATCCACGATCTTTCAATTGGTATCAGAGCCTCGTCTCTCTTTATAGGGCTTAACCGCCTAGAGAGTAAGGATGTCGACTAGGGATTTAGGATTCTCTGACACTCTTAGTTTCGATGGCACAAATTTTGATGTTTGGGTAATTTGCATGCTTAATCTCTTTAGGGTCATGGACCCAAATTTAGAGCGAATTGTAGATATGGGTTTTTCTCCTCCAAAGGATCCCCAAATATTGTCTTTAGAGGATGAGAAAAACTCTTATCTCAATGCTCAAGCTTCTAATGTGCTTTTCGATGCTTTGAGCAATGTAGTTATATTTCAACTCATGCCGTTCCGGGATTCTCATGAGTTGTGGACAAAGCTTCAAGATAAATATGGCGTGTCCAAGTTTTGTGGGGATAATTGTTCTCCCTCCACATCCGGCTATATAGTCTTCTCAACTTCTTCTACTTCACCTACATGTGGTTTGCCACAAGGTAATGATATGGTGAGTAGTGTTGGTCATTGCAATGATGATAGTGTGTTTATTGTGGATGATCCTTCATCACTATCTTATTGCAATGCTCCTTCTTTGGGCTTTAACCCTTCGAGCACTCCAAATGTTTCACATGCTTGTGTTGATAGTCCTTGCATATCATGTGGAAATTGCTTGACTAAATCTCATGATGATATGTTTACTATGTCTTGTTGCCATGATAAAAATGCATATATGTCCTCGAATTGTTGTGCTAACAATGTAGAGGAAACCCGACACCCCATGGAACAAGATGTGGTCTTGAATGGTGCTTCAACGGATCCTACATCATCATCTATTGCATTTTGCCTTATGGCCAAGTCTTCAAAGGTATCTCCCACTTTGAATCCCAATATATCTTGTGATGATGGCAAGAGTGATGATGATGTTGATTATGATGAAGAGAATGATAATGTTGCCTCCTTAAAAACTAAGGGGGAAATGATTTTTAAAGCTCTTCACAAAAATAAACTTGCGCGTTCCAACTTCATGGAAATCATGTCTATTGCCATTGAAGGCAAGAAATACATTGAGGAGTTGGAATCTCATCTAGAGGAGCATGAGGTCACCATTGAGAAAATGGAAGCTCACGAGCGTGATTACGCAAATGAGATCGCGGAGCTATCTCAAGCTCTTAAACATGAACAAACCACATCCGAATCTCTTGAGGAGACCTTTGCTCTAGAATTATCTAGAATAAAGGAATCTCATGATAGAGCACTCGAGGTGGCCAATGATTTCAAAACTAAAAATGCTAAGCTTGAAGTTGCTCATGCTAGACTCCTTGAGGATTTTGAGCACCTCGAAAATGGCTCAAGGGTCATCAAGGATGAGCTCATCAAACTCACCGAGTCTCATGCTCAACTTAAAGCTTCATATTCAAAAGAGCTTGCCAAGTTGTCTTCTCCTCTTGTTGCTAATGATGATGCTTGTTGTGACGCCCGGGGAATTAAGCTACAGTGATCCTCTGCTAATGATGCCACGTCACCTTGATTACTGTGGCTAATCTCGCATTAGTTCGAAAACGATTCGAATTCAAACTTGAATTTTTGGCAAACAAACAAAGTTTTCAAACTTTAAAACAAAAATGTTCGGACCGTGTCAAATATTGCATAGATAATTATGGTGAAGTAAACATATTTTTAGAAAATGTCTAAATAATTTAAACTGATTTAAAACAGAAAAGAATTAAATAAAAATAAAACCAGAAAACTAAAACCTAAGACTAACAGAAAAAAATAAAATAGAAGAGAAACCCCCCTGGGCTTCGGCCCAGCTGACCACAGGCCCCACTGGGCCACCACCATGCCCCGGCCGGGCCCCCCACTCTCTCCTTATCCCCCACCGGTGAGACCCCGAAACCCTAACCACCCCGTCACCCACTCAACCCCCCCACTCGCTCCCCACCCCGATCCAGATCGGATCGGGACCGAACCACCCCGACCCCTGCCATCGCCGCCACACGCCTCGCCGGTGTCGCCTGTCCCCGCCGCCACCAGACGCCACCGCGTCAGCCCCCCCTGCGCCCCTCGCCGCCGCCCGGATCGAACCCCATCGTCGCCCCGAGCACCGTCGTCGGCCGGCTCCCCGACACCGTCGCCCTTGGATCCTATCGCCGTCGCTCGGAACGCCCGTCGCCGGAAGCGTCTTCGCCGGACTGCCTCCTCATCGCCGCGCATCGTCCCCGTCCTCCTCCCCAAAGGCCACCTCGAGCCTCGCCGCCCCCTTGGTCTCTACATTGCCGGTGAGGGCCTCGCCCTCCCCCGTCTCTCCCTCTGTCCCGTAATTTTTGCCGCGGTCCCCTCCATTGTTGCTCGCCGACCACCGTGCTCACCACGCCCTGTAGCCATCGTTGGCCGCGCCGTGGTCCTGCCCGCTGCGCTCAGCGCACCACCACGCGCTGCACCGCTGGCCGCCGGTGCTTGCCCCCACGCGCGCGCCTCCTCACGCGCCTGTCGCCGGAGCCCCTGGACCACTCGTTGTGCCCCGCTGCATCTACTCGCCGCGGCCCCCTCTACTCCGCCCGGACCTCAGCCGCCGGAGCTCGACTTCGGCGCGCTACTGTGCCCCTGCTCCGCGTGGCTGCGCCCAGCGCCCCTTGGCCGCACCGGCCGGCGCCCGGGGCCAACCGGGTTACGCTCGTATACCCAGCGCCCGCGTGCCCGTGCCCGTTAAGGCCTTTGGCCCACTGACAAAGGGGCCCCAGCCCCAGAACGATTATAAAAAAAAGAATTAAAAAATATATATAATAAATAAATAATAATAAAATTAATTAATTAATTAATTAATTAACTAATTAATTAACTAATTAATTAACTTATCAAATCTTGTTTAGTTTAACTAATTAAGATTAATTAACCTAATAAATAGTTACCCTAATTGTTAATTAGCTAAACAATCCCTAACAGGTGGGACCCACCTGTCAGGTTGACCAAGTCAACTGCTGACGTCATGCTGACATCATGCTGACGTCAGCAAATACTGTTTTGGATAATGTTGAATTTAAATAAATAATTAAAATCAGAAAATGATTAAATCTTTAGAAAATCATATCTTTTAATCCGTAACTCGGATTAAAATATTTTCAACACGAAAGTTGCTCTGAACGACGAGACGATTCCGGATACGTAGCCCGTTCGTCCACCACACACCCCTAACATATCAAACTCGCAACTTTCCCCCTCCGTTCCTCTGCCCGAAAACACGGAGCCCCGGGAATACTTTCCCGGATGTTTTCCCCCCTTCACCGGTATCACCTACTACCGCGTTAGGGCACACCGAACACCGCGTATTGCCTTGATATATTTTGTGGTGCTTTGTTTGCTTTGTATTCATTATTTCTTCCCCCTCTTCTCTCCGGTAGACTACGAGACCGACGCTGCTGCTGCCCAGTTCGACTACGGAGTTGACGACCCCTCTCTCTTGCCAGAGCAACCAGGCAAGCCCCCCCTTTGATCACCAGATATCGCCTATTCTCCTCTATACTGCTTGCATTAGAGTAGTGTAGCATGTTACTGCTTTCGTTAATCCTATTCTGATGCATAGCCTGACATTGTCGCTACATCTGTTGATACCTTACCTGCAATCCTAAATGCTTAGTATAGGATGCTAGTTTATCATCATTGGCCCTACATTCTTGTCAGTATGCCTTGCTATACTATCGGGCCGTGATCACTTGGGAGGTGATCACGGGTATATACTATACATATATACATACTATACAGATGGTGACTAAAGTCGGGTCAGCTCATTGAGTACCCGCAAGTGATTCTGACGAGGGGGCTGAAAGGACAGGTGGCTCCATCCCGGTAGAGGTGGGCCTGGGTTCCCGACGGCCCTCGACTGTTACTTTGTGGCGGAGCGACAGGGCAGGTTGAGACCACCTAGGAGACAGGTGGGCCTGGCCCTGTTCGGCGTTCGCGGACACTTAACACGCTTAACGAGATCTTGGTATTTGATCTGAGTCTGGCTACGAGCCTATACGCACTAACCATCTACGTGGGAGTAGTTATGGGTATCCCGGCGTCGTGGTATCAGCCGAAGCACTTCAGACGTCAGCGACGGAGCGGCGCGCGCCGGATTGGAAGGTAAGCCTGCTCTTGTATTAAGGGGGCTAGTTCTGCTTCCGGCCGCCCACGCAACGTGCAGGTGTGCTATGGGCGATGGGCCCAGACCCCTGTGCGCTTAGGTTTAGACCGGCGTGCTGGCCTCTCTGTTGTGCCTAGGTGGGGCTGCGACGTGTTGATCTTCCGCGGCCGGGCATGACCCAGGAAAGTGTGTCCAGCCAAATGGGATCAAGCGTGTTGGGCTATGTGGTGCACCCCTGCAGGGAAGTTAATCTATTCGAATAGCCGTGATCTTCGGTAACAGGACGACTTGGAGTTGTACCTTGACCTTATGACAACTAGAACCAGATACTTAATAAAACACACCCTTCCAAGTGCCAGATACAACCGGTGGTCGCTCTACCTCAGGGATATGAGGAGGGGATCGCCGGGTAGGATTATGCTATGAGATGCTATTTGGAGATGCTACTTGGAGATGCTACTTGGAGATGCTACTTGGAGGACTTCAATCTACTCTCTTCTACATGCTGCAAGACGGAGGCTGCCAGAAGCGTAGTCTTCGACAGGATTAGCTATCCCCCTCTTATTCTGGCATTCTGCAGTTCAGTCCACTGATATGGCCTCCTTACACATATACCCATGCATATGTAGTGTAGTTCCTTGCTTGCGAGTACTTTGGATGAGTACTCACGGTTGCTTTCTCCCCCCTTTTCCCCCTTTCCTTTCTTTCTGGTTGTCGCAACCAGATGCTGGAGCCCTGGAGCCAGACGCCACCGTCGACGACGACCCTACTACACCGGAGGTGCCTACTACTACGTGCAGCCGCTGACGACGACCCGGAGTAGTGAGGAGGATCCCAGGCAGGAGGCCTGCGCCTCTTTCGATCTGTATCCCAGTTTGTGCTAGCCTTCTTAAGGCAAACTTGTTTAACTTATGTCTGTACTCAGATATTGTTGCTTCCGCTGACTCGTCTATGATCGAGCACTTGTATTCGAGCCCTCGAGGCCCCTGGCTTGTATTATGATGCTTGTATGACTTATTTATGTTTTAGAGTTGTGTTGTGATATCTTCCCGTGAGTCCCTGATCTTGATCGTACACGTTTGCGTGCATGATTAGTGTACGATTGAATCGGGGGCGTCACAAGTTGGTATCAGAGCCGACTGCCTGTAGGAATCCCCCTTTCCAACTCCTTGGCCGAAGTCGAGTCTAGTCGTTGAAAAACTTTTACTAACATGGCTGTGTGGCCCATGGGCCCACGTTGCCATCGGGAGGTATTAGGATCTTTTATTCCTCGACCTTTACTCTGGGATTTTGAACTCTCTTCTATTCGGGTTAAACGATTTTGCTAAAAACAAAACTAACTTTAGGTTCTCGCAAGTACTTTTTCCCGGAGAGCCCCTCACTTCTGATGATCGTCTGCTGCACATGAAGACCCTGAAGATACTTTCCGCTGTTAACCCGAGAACTTGTGTTCATCGCGTTTGCAATTCCCCTTCCACCGTCAACCATTATGGGTAACTACTTACAGTTGTTATTCTTATGTCATCCCCAGTGGTCTTGTTATTACAAGATACCCTGAAAAACTCGTCGTGGTTTCGATAATCCCTTGAGCTTACTGCCTTGCGGTTCTTGTCACTTGAATACCCCTACGGTTAATTCTCGCATTTATCGAGTATCCGCCCATCCCCCAGTTGTTCATGTGTTACACAAAAGTCTTCGAAATACCACCCGATATTCCGAAAATCCTCAGCAACCTATTGCTCTAGAATTTCTTGTTTGCTTTCATTATGATTAATCCCATAAGTATAGAAATCTTATTGACATTCCTTGTCATTATCATTTTGAGTCTGTTGACTCAATATGTTGCGAATACACGCAATCATCATTGATCCTTATAAATTACCTTTCCGGCTGAGCTTCCATTCTTTTAACTGGAATTGGTTCTCGACCAATCCAATTGTCGTTGATTGTACCCTAAGGCTATTCAACGTATCCATCCCTAATCAGAGCATTGCTCCTGATCCCTTGATTTGGAAATCATAATTCCTTTGCATTTGACAATTGAGTTAGTCAGTTATTTCTATAATCTGATCCCCTTGCATTCTTCTTCCTCTAGTTGAGTACCGATACTCGTATCAGATCCTTTGTGGACCATCAAGTCCTTTGTTGGATTGTTATCCGACAGTGTCCTACACATTTGATCACCTTGTGAGTTCTTCCCCTGATACATAATGCCTTTGTTAAGTTGTATCCTCCGCTTGGCCAACCTTACTCTGCTTTCGGGCTTGTGTTATTTACTCTTGAAACTTGTGGTATATGTCTCTAATAAGCCCCTATGGGTTGAACATATGCCTTCTCTAAACCGTGTGAACCCGAAAGTTTTCACGAATCATACTCTTCTGGTGCTTCGCCAGATAAAATTTCAACACTGCAACTTCATCAAACGTGAGAAGTGGATGAAAGGTTATGCATTGGAGAAGTGGGAGTCGACCTTGAACTTTGCGTTCATGCCCATGGACACGATGTACATCTTCTCATCGAAGCTTCTTTTAAAATCAATTATTCCCTTGGTATAAGTTCATCTTATATCTGAGATCTGGCCTTTTTGCAATCGTGGTTCTGACCACGTTCTCCTTTAAATATCATGTCCTGTGCAAGTTTAAGCACTTGTCTTCTATAGAGCAATACCCCAGTTCAACTTCTAGTTTGATCTGTCGTCGAGTATTACCACCTGGTATCTCGAGATTATCTTGGAACTGCATAATTTCTTATGAGTTCTTCATCAAGGACTACATACTCACCGATTACAATTTTTCTTGGGCTCGGAGTTATTGAACACTCAAAGACACTGATAACTGAACTGAGTCCGCTCTACGGTTCAGCAACTCTTCAGTAAGCTTCTATAAGTACGAGTTTGTACCCGATCACGCCATTCCTAGCCTGTTTGGCTATATCATTGTCGTGACGATTCTAACGGTGCTACCTGGTCCTTATTCTCGGAGCACCAATTTTCGACGATGAACTAACCTTACGTCGATTTTCCTCGTCATACCCTTTCACCTTAAACAACAAGCTTGAGTTCGAGTTTGTGTCGTACCCATGGTTCCAATGACTTTTGGCTTCATCATTCCTTTGACTTGATGTCGCCGCTGATTGATTACTTCTTCATGAAATCTCTCGACAAATGTGTCGTGATCCTCATCAACCTTAGGAGTTCTTCCAGGATATCAATTGAATTCATGATGAGAAATACCATCCTTGTCCCTCGATGATTTGAGTTATCATCGGCAACATTCTTGCCTTCCCCCCCCCCAACACAAACTTGTTCACAATTTGTGTTGTACCTTGGTTTCCTTGCTATCCAACAATTGTTCTTCTTTACCTTGGAGTATTACCATCTGTTAATATCAAGGATGTTGTGAGGACTGCTCCACCTCTTAAGAAATTCTTGGTATTGAGACGCTTCTCACCATCACCATTCTTTCTTGGTCCCCGTGTTGCTTCCAACCGGTGTACCAACAAGTGAACGGTGCTGTTTGGATTATGCACTTCTAGCAACCCTATTGCTTTGAAGTTAATGGTCGGTCGTTCATTCTTAGACTGTTTATTATTGAATCACCATTCCAATGTTGGTCGTGCAACCCAGCCCATATTTCGGGTGCACCTTTCAACCAATGTTTAATTGTGTATGTTTTCCTCGAGCATGCATCATTATACCATTTGATCTGATAAATGACATCTTCTTGTTCACATTATTGTGGAAATCCATCTTTTGAAAATCTCAATGAATTGTCGCTGAGTCAATCAGCCACCTCCTCACCTCTCCTTGGTTTAATGATGGACTATTGTTTCAGAAACCCGCTCCCATAGTTCATTTCCCGAGAAGCTTGCAATGCCATTTCAACGATTTGTGTTGCGCCTTTTCTTCTCGGACATCCTGAGTCTTAGGTATCCTGACACCAATCGAATCTGAATCTTGGTCAGATATGATGGTTGGGACAACTTTCCAAGAGTTATGACGTTGATCCTTTGATGACCCGGTAACATGATGTCATGCCTAGCACCCCCCCCGGCTGGAGGACCTATCATTATAGATTCCTTTTTAGCAAGGTTATCCATTCGTCCATGAGGAAATTGTAAGACTTATTCTACAAGTTATTCCTGATGGATCCTTCGTGTTTCCAAAGTCTGATCTTCACCTGAAGACCATGTCAATGCTATCTCGAAGCATGTCAATGGTACTCCGATTTTCAACAGGAACATTTGAAGCATGATGCTATGTTTTATTTATCACTTATCCTAACACCGTTGTATGGGTAATATCAGGAGATTCCTTCCCCCTTACCTAAATGGTTTTCTACTTTATATCCTGTCATGGATATCATGCTCTGCTTGTTATTAGGAAGGATATACCCCTGAAATATGTGTTTAAACACATTTTCCTTTCCATTGTTCTGTTTAGTCTGATGATCATATTTTCCTTCCATTGTTGGTTTAACCTTTCTTGTGATCTATATGATCTGAGAAGTAATATTTTCCGCTTATGTAAACACCTTGTTGTACAATTTTGTCAGTAAGACCCTGTTACTTTTGTTGATGACATTCCGGTAACCACCGATGGACGAGAACTTTGCCTACTGGTCCGCCTCGTTCAACGAGCAGGAAAATGGTTCTCTTCGTCCCTCGCCCTTGGTACCGACATTGTTGCCGACATAACTGGCATGCTACTCTCTGACATGCCTTGCTATCGTGATCGTACAAGATGTCAGCCCCCCTTTCTACTTTTAACCCACATGGTGGGCCCATAACCCACAGGTCCCAGGAACGAAACCTGACTCTCCTGTACAACTGTTGTCAAAGTTATTCCTCGTGCTTGGCTTTGTATGTAATTCACGGGCCACTTGCCTGTTGATCTATTCTGGTATCAGACACAAAACTTATTACCATTGCTCTGGACCCCTTTTACACTTTGTTTCAGGCATCGGATGATTGCCTACCCGCTTGAAACTTCTCATGGTACCTTCTTACTTGCTCTCGATATTTTCTTGAGTTCCAGTTCGAGAGTTACTTTCCGCCACCTTCCCCTATGTTAGCTACCAGATAGTCAACCTTGCATAGGTTCGTTCTGCCGGAATACCCCCTTACCTATTCGTAAGTACGTTGGAGTTCCCGAGAAAAGGGCGGCATCACCATGATGACCTGTAGCAGAGAAATGATGATGTCAAGGTAATGGATCGACCTCTTCAAGAAGAACAACCAAGACTGAGAAGATTCGTTAGGATTTCGTAACCAGACCTTTCCCCCTAGTCCCCCTCTTAAATCTCGGGACGAGATTTCTTGTAGTGGAGGAGAATTGTGACGCCCGGGGAATTAAGCTACAGTGATCCTCTGCTAATGATGCCATGTCACCTTGATTACTGTGGCTAATCTCGCATTAGTTCGAAAACGATTCGAATTCAAACTTGAATTTTTGGCAAACAAATAAAGTTTTCAAACTTTAAAACAAAAATGTTCGGACCGTGTCAAATATTGCATAGATAATTATGGTGAAGTAAACATATTTTTAGAAAATGTCTAAATAATTTAAACTGATTTAAAAAGAAAAGAATTAAATAAAAATAAAACCAGAAAACTAAAACCTAAAGACTAACAGAAAAAAATAAATAGAAGAGAAACCCCCCTGGGCTTCGGCCCAGCTGACCACAGGCCCCACTGGGCCACCACCATGCCCCGGCCGGCCCCCCACTCTCTCCTTATCCCCCCACCGGTGAGACCCCGAAACCCTAACCACCCCGTCACCCACTCAACCCCCCCACTCGCTCCCCACCCCGATCCAGATCGGATCGGGACCGAACCACCCCGACCCCTGCCATCGCCGCCACACGCCTCGCCGGTGTCGCCTGTCCCCGCCGCCACCAGACGCCACCGCGTCGCCCCCCCTGCGCCCCTCGCCGCCGCCTGGATCGAACCCCATCGTCGCCCCGAGCACCGTCGTCGGCCGGCTCCCCGACACCGTCGCCCTTGGATCCTATCGCCGTCGCTCGGAACGCCCCTCGCCGGAAGCGTCTTCGCCGAACTGCCTCCTCGTCGCCGCGCATCGTCCCCGTCCTCCTCCCCAAAGGCCACCTCGAGCCTCGCCGCCCCCTTGGTCTCTACATCGCCGGTGAGGGCCTCGCCCTCCCCCGTCTCTCCCTCTGTCCCGTAATTTTTGCCGCGGTCCCCTCCATTGTTGCTCGCCGACCACCGTGCTCACCACGCCCTGTAGCCATCGTTGGCCGCGCCGTGGTCCTGCCCGCTGCACTCAGCGCACCACCACGCGCTGCACCGCTGGCCGCCGGTGCTTGCCCCCACGCGCGCGCCTCCTCACGCGCCTGTCGCCGGAGCCCCTGGACCACTCGTTGTGCCCCGCTGCATCTACTCGCCGCGGCCCCCTCTACTCCGCCCGGACCTCAGCCGCCGGAGCTCGACTTCGGCGCGCTGCTGTGCCCCTGCTCCGCGTGGCCGCGCCCAGCGCCCCTTGGCCGCACCAGCCGGCGCCCGGGGCCAACCGGGTTACGCTCATATACCCAGCGCCCGCGTGCCCGTGCCCGTTAAGGCCTTTGGCCCACTGACAAAGGGGCCCCAGCCCCAGAACGATTATAAAAAAAAGAATTTAAAAAATATATATAATAAATAAATAATTAATAATAAAATTAATTAATTAATTAATTAATTAACTAATTAATTAACTAATTAATTAACTTATCAAATCTTGTTTAGTTTAACTAATTAAGATTAATTAACCTAATAAATAGTTACCCTAATTGTTAATTAGCTAAACAATCCCTAACAGGTGGGACCCACCTGTCAGGTTGACCAAGTCAACTGCTGACGTCATGCTGACATCATGCTGACGTCAGCAAATACTGTTTTGGATAATGTTGAATTTAAATAAATAATTAAAATCAGAAAATGATTAAATCTTTAGAAAATCATATCTTTTAATCCGTAACTCGGATTAAAATATTTTCAACACGAAAGTTGCTCTGAACGACGAGACGATTCCGGATACGCAGCCCGTTCGTCCACCACACACCCCTAACATATCAAACTCGCAACTTTCCCCCTCCGTTCCTCTGCCCGAAAACACGGAACCCCGGGAATACTTTCCCGGATGTTTTCCCCCCTTCACCGGTATCACCTACTACCGCGTTAGGGCACACCGAACACCGCATATTGCCTTGATATATTTTGTGGTGCTTTGTTTGCTTTGTATTCATTATTTCTTCCCCCTCTTCTCTCCGGTAGACTACGAGACCGACGCTGCTGCTGCCCAGTTCGACTACGGAGTTGACGACCCCTCTCTCTTGCCAGAGCAACCAGGCAAGCCCCCCCTTTGATCACCAGATATCGCCTATTCTCCTCTATACTGCTTGCATTAGAGTAGTGTAGCATGTTACTGCTTTCGTTAATCCTATTCTGATGCATAGCCTGACATTGTCGCTACATCTGTTGATACCTTACCTGCAATCCTAAATGCTTAGTATAGGATGCTAGTTTATCATCATTGGCCCTACATTCTTGTCAGTCTGCCTTGCTATACTATCGGGCCGTGATCACTTGGGAGGTGATCACGGGTATATACTATACATATATACATACTATACAGATGGTGACTAAAGTCGGGTCATCTCATTGAGTACCCGCAAGTGATTCTGACGAGGGGGCTGAAAGGACAGGTGGCTCCATCCCGGTAGAGGTGGGCCTGGGTTCCCGACGGCCCTCGACTGTTACTTTGTGGCGGAGCGACAGGGCAGGTTGAGACCACCTAGGAGACAGGTGGGCCTGGCCCTGTTTGGCGTTCGCGGACACTTAACACGCTTAACGAGATCTTGGTATTTGATCTGAGTCTGGCTACGAGCCTATACGCACTAACCATCTACGTGGGAGTAGTTATGGGTATCCCGGCGTCGTGGTATCAGCCGAAGCACTTCAGACGTCAGCGACGGAGCGGCGCGCGCCGGATTGGAACGTAAGCCTGCTCTTGTATTAAGGGGGCTAGTTCTGCTTCCGGCCGCCCACGCAACGTGCAGGTGTGCTATGGGCGATGGGCCCAGACCCCTGTGCGCTTAGGTTTAGACCGGCGTGCTGGCCTCTCTGTTGTGCCTAGGTGGGGCTGCGACGTGTTGATCTTCCGCAGCCGGGCATGACCCAGGAAAGTGTGTCCGGCCAAATGGGATCAAGCGTGTTGGGCTATGTGGTGCACCCCTGCAGGGAAGTTAATCTATTCGAATAGCCGTGATCTTCGGTAACAGGACGACTTGGAGTTGTACCTTGACCTTATGACAACTAGAACCGGATACTTAATAAAACACACCCTTCCAAGTGCCAGATACAACCGGTGGTCGCTCTACCTCAGGGATATGAGGAGGGGATCGCCGGGTAGGATTATGCTATGAGATGCTATTTGGAGATGCTACTTGGAGATGCTACTTGGAGATGCTACTTGGAGGACTTCAATCTACTCTCTTCTACATGCTGCAAGACGGAGGCTGCCAGAAGCGTAGTCTTCGACAGGATTAGCTATCCCCCTCTTATTCTGGCATTCTGCAGTCCAGTCCACTGATATGGCCTCCTTACACATATACCCATGCATATGTAGTGTAGTTCCTTGCTTGCGAGTACTTTGGATGAGTACTCACGGTTGCTTTCTCCCCCCTTTTTCCCCTTTCCTTTCTTTCTGGTTGTCGCAACCAGATGCTGGAGCCCTGGAGCCAGACGCCACCATCGACGACGACCCCCTACTACACCGGAGGAGCCTACTACTACGTGCAGCCCGCTGACGACGACCAGGAGTAGTTAGGAGGATCCCAGGCAGGAGGCCTGCGCCTCTTTCGATCTGTATCCCAGTTTGTGCTAGCCTTCTTAAGGCAAACTTGTTTAACTTATGTCTGTACTCAGATATTGTTGCTTCCGCTGACTCGTCTATGATCGAGCACTTGTATTCGAGCCCTCGAGGCCCCTGGCTTGTATTATGATGCTTGTATGACTTATTTATGTTTTAGAGTTGTGTTGTGATATCTTCCCGTGAGTCCCTGATCTTGATCGTACACGTTTGCGTGCATGATTAGTGTACGATTGAATCGGGGGCGTCACACTTGTGCTACTAACTCTATCTCTTGTGAAGCATCCATATTAAAGGAGAATGTTGAGCTAAGGGCTCAACTTGAGTTGCTATCTAGCAATTATGGGATGTTGGAAGAAAATCATGTAAACCTCACAAGCTCTCATGATGATCTTCTAGTATCCCATAATGTGCTAAAGATAGCTCATGAGGCCATGCTTGCTAAGGTAACATCTAGTGAGCCTCATGTGGATACTAGCACTACTTTTGGTCAAAATGCTATATTGCCTTGTGCTAGTCCTCGCGATTCATCCATGCATAACATTGGTACATCTTGTGATGAATTGCTTTCCTTGCCTTGTTGCTCTAACGATGAAGCTTATACTTCCTCTAGTACTTGTGTTGAGACTAACCATGCAGAGAAAATCAAAGAGCTCAAGGCCCAAGTCACTTCTTTGAAGAAAGACTTGGAAAAGAGTCATGAAGGAAAATTCACAATTCACACTCAACAATATCTTGAGTGTGCAAAAATCCCCCAATGACAAAGGTGGACTTGGATTCAACTCCAACAAGAAGAAGAAGTCCAAGGTGAACAAAAAGAAGGGCCAAGAACAAGTCAAGAATTCGGCCAAGATTGTTTGCTTCAAGTGGAAAGTAGAAGGGCATCATGTTAGATCTTGCCCATTGAAGAAGAAGCCCATTAGTGACAAGCAACAAGGGAAGCGGCCACAAGTTCACTCTCATTCTCAACCTCAAGTTGAAGAAAAGCCTCTTCCCAAGAAGACTCAAGCTTATGCTTCTCAAGTTGAGAAATCAAGTGAGAAGAAAGTGAAGAGTAGACTTTGCTACCTATGTCACGAGAAAGGTCACCTCGCTTCTTCATGCACTAGTGGTAACTTATCCAACCCAATTATTATTGATGATGTCTATTCTCTTGGGAAGGATAAGGTTGGCAATGTGGTTGCCAAGTTTGTTGGTACTCAAAGTGGTTTGAAGCAAAGAACCATTTGGGTAGCCAAGTCTATTGTGACTAACCTCTTAGGACCCAACTTGGTTGGGGACCAACAAGCTCAAACTTGATCAATAGATGATGTTGGAGGTCATTGGAGACTTGGCTACATTAGGAAGAATTAAGGGGACTTCATCATTCTCATTGTCTCAAGCCAAGTCATTCGGATTATCAAGTTCCTATCTTATATCCAATGTTCCTCCTTGCGATAACTCGTGCTTAAATTGTTTACATTGAAAGTTACTTGCCCCTTTGCATGTTTGGCTTTGTTCCTTGCATGTGTTTGTATATGTTGTGCTTCCAACTTGATTATCTTGAGCAATCAAGTATGCGTGTGTTGGTTTGCACATCATGTACATGTGTGTCGTTCATTGAGCCTTTGTGCATCTTGGTCATATCTTAGTTGGCTCTTGTGAGAGATTAATGGAATATCCCATTATGGGGGAGTGATGTGCTTTGTGCACTTCACAATCCTATAAAGGTGGGTACATGGGGAATACCACTTAGTATTGATATTGCAAGCTTATCTAGTCGCTATGTGGTATGTCTTCTCATGAGAAATTCAAATTCTAAATAGTCCATTAATTATCTCTTGTTGGATCCTTTTCTTTGCCTCTTGTTTATCTTTAATTGGTATCACATTATGGGGGAGTAATATGCTATGTGTATATTACTAGCCTAGAAAATGTGTACATTTGAGATATTGTCACCTAGAATTGATATTGTAAATTATCTTGTTCCTAGGTGGCATGTTAGCTCTACAAGTTGCAGTTTGGTTGTGTTTGGTATGAAGATGATGTCGGATATCCTTGTTATATACCACCGAGAATTATTTCCAAATACTTCTTGTCTTTTTACAATTGGTACTCACTTATGTGTGGTAGAAATTATTGATCATCTTTACATTAGCCTTTGCTTTTATTTGCCTTATCTCTTGCCTAGGATTGTGTCAACTCCCATTGTATTCCATACCACTTGTGGATCTTGTTATTTCCTTGAGCTTGTCTAGTGTTTGTATAGATATAGTGAAAGTGGTGATCCCATCTTGTGCTTTTTGTATTCAAATGCAAATTCTCCATAATGCACAATGCTTGGGGGAGCTATCCTATTTTTCTTAGAACACTCACCTTATGATCCTTTTCAAGTGTGTGTTGGTGGAATGCAAATCATTTCTTTTGGTACTTTGTGCCATCATGAAACTTTGTAGAGCACTTGGTTTGTTTGGAACCATTGTCTCTTTTGGGAGTTTGACATCTTTCTTTTTGTGTATCAATGGATATCTCATTCCTTGATGTATCGTTTAATGATATCCTCCAAGTGATATTTTATTCATTTGGTATCTCTTCTTCACTTGGTATTTCTTTGTCTTTTGGTATCGGTTCTTGAAAGTCTTGAGCATGCATATTAATTTGATGTAGTATTTTTAGCATGCTTTGTTTCTTGGACCCAATATATAGTGGAAACTCCACCAAGTCTCAAATTGGATGAGACATGCATGAAATTAATTTTCATATCTATATGCACATATTTATGTGGAGTTTGTCCTATGTATTGTTGGTTCTCTAACTCTTTGGTCCCAATGAGTTTGGGTACCATTTTGTTTGTGTTGTTGTTCCAGGAACAATTGGAGATGCATTGGACGCTTGGCTCACTCACTAGGAAGGTGGTGTCATCATGTGCTAATTGGAGTCAAGCTAGGATGATCAATGAACTACTACCTACCTTTAATTGGTATCTACTACATCCTTCCAATGATATCTCGGTAACAAGTATCTTCATGCATTCTTTTCTTGCATTCAACCTTGTGTAGGTTGCATCTTTGCATGATTTTCATTCCATCTTGTGATACTTGTTTCCTTTCTCAAAGCATCTCAACGATGATCTCATGTTGCTAGTTGTGATGTCTTTGATAGGTGTGTGGTAGGAATTCATTTATATACTATAAGACCATATCTAGCCATGTGATATGCTTCCAAGCAAATATCTTATTGGTATATGTATGACTTCCTTTTGGATATCTTGTTCCTTCGTGTTGTAACTATTTCGGGTCTACATCCTTCTTTGTATATATATATATCATCATGATTTCACCTACCAAGAATCTTATACACTTGAGAGAAGTTGCATATCTAGATGATATCCTTTCTTTCATGTCCACCTTGTCTTTCTTATGTTATTTCTTTGGTGGCTCCATTAAAGCTTTTGCCTTGAGTGCGTGTCTTCTATCGTTGCATCTTGATGCACTCTTGTGTGGTGAAGATTATTTTCCTCATCCTTATCTTTACGAGGTTTTTGCCATCTTAATTGGTATCCCTCGTCTTGATGAGCCTTTCATCTTCTATCTTCACCGCGGGTTGTCACAAGCATAGGTTCTCTATATGCTTATTAGTAAGCTTGTGAACCCATTTGCTTGTTGTGTGTGGGAATGATAGGCCTTGCACTGTGTTGCCTCATTCTTTCAAGACTTTATTGATGCTTAATGCTTCATCCGTACATTAGTCTTCTCAAGTGCATTGCCTTGACTCACACACATCATTTTGGTTGAGCCCATTCTTAAGTTGCCTCTTTCACTTATTGCTCAACCATGTGTTTGTTACATGTACTAGGCTTAGTTTCCTATATGCTCACTTGCACTTGTAGTAAGTTTCTATTGATTTTGGGGGAGCTATGATCCTATTTTGTGTACTTTGTTTCCAAATTCAAAATTCTTGATGTGCACAAATCATGGGGAGCCTCCCTAGTTTCTTTAGAACACTCCTTTGCTCATATCATAATATCTTTTATTCATGTGGCTCGTAGGATCATTGGCCTAGTTGGTTCAATTGGTATCTTTTGATAGCTTGCTTCAATAGATATCTTTTGATTGCTTGATTGCTTGTTTCTCTCTTTGTTATGTCTTTGTGGCATATCTTCCTTTTGCAATCTTTGGGCCTCAATATAGTTTGTCTTCCTCCAAGTATTTACCGTGGATGTGTGTATTGCATTCCACTCTCTTGTTGAGAAATACACAATTTATGGAGGACCACAATCTATATTGGCCCTCTAAGCTTTTCGCCCATTTTGGCAATCGATGCCAATGGGGGAGAAGTTTCAGAGAGTTTTGTGGAGAAGCTTTGGTTTATGTTTCCTTAGCTTTTGCATCTCATTCGCATGCATTATTGGTTGTTGCAGTGCATGGTGATGCATAATTCCTTGTATAAACTCTCTTGAAAGTGATTGTCATCAATTACCAAAATGGGGGAGATTGAAAGAACATGCGGTGCCCCCATGTTTGGTTTTGGTAATTGATGACAATCTCTATGGACTAATGGTTGCCTTGAGTTATATTTGAAGGTTTTGTCCATAGGCTTTTCTTGGAGTACATGTGTTGGTTTCAAGGAGAGTTTGTGTTGACCAAGGTGCTATTAAGGAATTATCCAAAGCTTGGTCATGTGAGAGTTGAGCTTATTGCAAGCATGTCTTGAAGAAGAAGATTGTGTGATCAGAGTACATGTGTTGGTTTCAAGGAGAGTTTGTGTTGACCAAGGTGCTATTAAGGAATTATCCAAAGCTTGGTCATGTGAGAGTTGAGCTTATTGCAAGCATGTCTTGAAGAAGAAGATTGTGTGATCATTCATGTTTACCTTCAAGACATCATCCAAATGAAGAGAGTTGGAAAGATTCAAGGTTGATCAAGACTAAGTCAAGAGTGAATCAAGTTGATCAACTCACAAAGCGTAGAAGATGTACCAAGAGGGATCAAGTGATCCCATGGTTTGGTAAGCATTGTCCATTGTGCTTTATGTACTAACCCATGGTCTATGTGAGAGTTCTACGTGGGGTTAGGTACGTGTTCATGGGCTTGTGTCAAGAGGAAGATATCACTCAACCCATGGAGAGGATGACATCAAGTGGTGATCGTCATCAAGATTGCCGTGTGCAAGTTCAAGTGGATCATCGCGAAGAGATCAAGTGCTTGAAGCTTGCCGTCCATTGTGGTGACAATGGACTTGTGAAGATGTACCAAAGAGTGGCTCACCCATAGTGGACTATGGGGGAGCAATCATCTAGTCTTCATCGAGCCAACGCAATCAAGAAAGGTGGTCCAACTTGAGGGAGTCAAGATCGTCATCATCTAGCTCAAGTGGACCATATGCAAGGCAAAGGTTTGCCCTTGATAGGTTTTCTATTTTACCGGTCTCATGGTGGTAGTTTGGAGACCGGGTTATAGGATCGTTTGCCGTACTATCAAGGGGGGCTCTCAAGTTGGTAGCTTGATCGTACCGTTAGTAGAGAGCTCAAACCATTGCATCCTTGCATCATATTTCTTGGTTCTTGTTTTGTTCTCTTTGTGAGTCTTAGAGCTTATGGTCAGCTTGATGACAAGCTTGAGTTCATCGAAAACGGAGTTCGCATGCATCTTCTATGATGTTTTCGGTGTTGGAGGTTTTACCGGTCTTTTCCGAGGAAGGGTTCTCACCATTTTCTTATGGGCCTTTTCTCATTTGCTTCTTATTGATATTTCTTTGAATATTGTGTTAGCCCTTGTCGCTAGCTTTCCAACAAACTTGGTTTCATCGAATTCGGAATCCGTTTGCAAAAGTTGTGGCAGTTTTGGTGTTCTGAAAAGGCTGCAGCGGTACTACCGCGAATTGGAGCGGATGTAATTTTTTACTACCGCTCCAGAGCAGTACTACCGCGGCTCCTACAGTGGTAGTACCGCTCCGGACCAAAAACTCGTCCCAAGTCTTGTGGTGGTAGGCCCGGATGTATTTTTTTAGTACCGCTCGCAAGCAGTAGTACCGCTACCATTTGCGGTAGTACCGTGAGGTCGAGCGGTAGTACCGTGAGGACGAGCGGTAGTACCGCTCCGGCGGTTCTTCTGGCCTTTTGCCTCCTCGCTGTTGTTTTTCAAAGGGGTACTTCTGCCCTAGCGGTAGTACCGCTCCTTGGAGCGGTAGTACCGCTCTGTGCTGGCTGTGAGCATAACGGTTGGATTTTTCCCCACCTATAAAAGGGGGTCTTCTTCCCCAATGAACCTTATCCTTTTAGCTCGTGTTCTTCCCCCATTGTTGAACTTCTTTGAGCTTGCTAACTCTCAATCCCTCCATGGGTTCTTGCTAGTTTTTGAGGGAAAAGAGAGAGGAGATCTAGATCCACATTTCCACCAATCACTTTCTCCTTTTTGTGAGGGGAACCCCTTGGATATAGATCTTGGAGTTCTTGGTGTTCTCCTTCTTGTTCTTCCTCTCATTTTCCTCCCTAGCATTAGTTTCTTCAGTGGGATTTGAGAGAGCAGGACTTGGGCACTCCGTGTGCCCTTGCCATTGCATTTGGTGCATCGGTTTGAGTTCTCCATGTGATACGTGGAAGTTACAAGTTGAGAAGCTTATTACTCTTGGGTGTTTGGTACCCTTGAGCTTGTTCCTCTTGGGTGCTTGGGCGCCCTAGACGGTTGGTGGTGTTCGGAGCTCAATCATTGTTGTGTAAAGCTCCGCGGAAGCGTCGGGGTCTCCAATTAGGTTGTGGAGATCGCCTCGAGCAATTTGACGGGTACCGGTGACCGCCCCCAAGGGTTGCCAAAGTGTACGGGTTTGGTGACCGCCCCCAAGGGTTGCCATTTATACGGGTTCGGTGACCGCCCTCAAGGGTCCCTTAGTGGAATCACGGCATCTTGCATTGTGCGAGGGCATGAGGAGATTACGGTGGCCCTAGTGGCTTCTTGGGGAGCATTGTGCCTCCACACCGCTCCAAACGGAGATTAGCATCCGCAAGGGTGTGAACTTCGGGATACATCGTCGTCTCCGCGTGCCTCGGTTATCTCTTACCCGAGCTCTTTACTTATGCACTTTACTTTGTGATAGCCATATTGTTTCTTATCATATATCTTGCGATCACCTAGTAGTTTATCTTGCTTAGCATAAGTTATTGGTGCACATAGGTGAGCCTAGTTGTTGTAGGTTTTGTGCTTGACAAATTAACCGCTAGGTTTATTACGCATTTGTTCAAGCCTAAACCGTAATTATTTTAAAGCGCCTATTCACCCCCTCTAGGCGACATCCACGATCTTTCATCTTGTATTTCATGCATGAACATCACAACATGTATGCTAACTGAATAATCATTTCAACAGGTATATTATTAAGGAAATTTGGCATTGCCTAAGGTTCTAGATAGCCGCTTTGTTTGTTGTCCCCGCTAGCTTATTTCTGGTCTCCTCAATCTTAGATTTTTGGCCTCGGCGACGAGTGTAGACGATTGCTCTTTTTCCTCTTCAAGAGGTCAACTACATCTTGGAGGGCTTTCTGCTTGAGCAGGACCACGAGAACATGAGCACTTGTCGAATCCGACAAGCTTTGATCTGATCTGACATCATTTGGAAATTGGCACGTAGACTGGTCTTAAACCCGATCTTGGGTCGACCATACTATATTCCTAGCAAGAACTGCATCTTGACATGAAAATTTTACAACAACGAACCGTGGAAGATAGGCTAACTTTTACATGGTAAATGAAGAGCGCGAATCGTGAAAGACGGACTAACTTTTACATGGTAAATGAAGAGCACATGCATTTATTTATGCCGCCTATGAGTTCTGGAATTCAACTAAGCAGTTCATACAAGTCATGCAATTTTAGTTTGGTGAAAACCATACAAGTCGCCCGTGGTTCGGTTAGAATTTGAGCTATTAGTTTATTGTGTTTCTTTCTCCATGCGATGTGCACTTTTGAAATAATGATGCTTCAAATAATGTATCTTTACCTAGATTTATTGTTCCATTCTATGTCAACGCATGGACATTCAACTACTATTTAATAATTGGTAAATCTATAATACGTAAATAGTTGAGCCCTTCACATCACCAAATTTGCCATGCCATCATCCACTACAACTATTTTTTAGCACATGCATACCACAAATTTAATTGTTTCATCTCCAATGGTCTAGCGTACAGTAGCATTGCCCGCGCGGCGGCACGTCGCGCCCATCATTACGTGGTATCTACACGGATCATAAAGGGCATTGTTATATTTGATGGGTTTCGTAGTAATTTCAAAAAAATTCCTACGCACACGCAAGATCATGTGATGCATAGCAACGAGAGGGGAGAGTGTTGTCTACGTACCCAATGCAGACCGACTGCGTAAGCGCTGACACAACGTAGAGGAAGTAGTCGTACGTCTTCACGATCCAACCGATCAAGCACCGAAACTACGGCACCTCCGAGTTTGAGCACACGTTCAGCTCGATGACGATCCCCGGACTCCGATCCAGCAAAGTGTCGGGGAAGAGTTCCGTCAGCACGACGGCGTGGTGACGATCTTGATGCAGTACAGCAGCAGGGCTTCGCCTAAACTCCGCTACAGTATTATCGAGGACTATGGTGGCAGGGGGCACCGCACACGGCTAAGGAATAGATCACGTGGATCAACTTGTGTGTTCTAGGGTGCCTCTACCTTAGTATATAAAGGACTAGAGGGGGGGAGGCTGGCCGGCCAAGGTGTGGCGCGCCAGGAGAGTCCTACTCCCTCTGGGAGTAGGATTCCCCCCCAATCCTAGTTGGAATAGGATTCGCGGAGGGGGGAAAGAGAGAGAGGGGGCCGGCCACCTCTCCTAGTCCTAATAGGACTAGGGGAAGGGGGAGGCGCACAGCCCATGTAGGGCTGCCTCTTCTCTTTTCCACTAAGGCCCGTCATGGCCCATTTAGCTCCCGGGGGGTTCCGGTAACCTTCCCAGTACTCCGGTAAAATCCCGATTTCATCCGGAACACTTCCGATATCCAAAACATAGGCTTCCAATATATCAATCTTTATGTCTCGACCATTTCGAGACTCCTCGTCATGTCCGTGATCACATCCGAGACTCCGAACAACCTTCGGTACATCAAAATGCATAAACTCATAATATAACTGTCATCGTAACCTTAAGCGTGCGGACCCTACGGGTTCGAGAACAATGTAGACATGACCGAGACACGTCTTCGGTCAATAACCAATAGCGGGACCTGGATGCCCATATTGGCTCCTACATATTCTACGAAGATCTTTATCGGTCAGACCGCATAACAACATACGTTGTTCCCTTTGTCATCGGTATGTTACTTGCCCGAGATTCGATCGTCGGTATTCCAGTACCTAGTTCAATCTCGTTACCGGCAAGTCTCTTTACTCGTTCTGTAATACATCATCCCGCAACTAACTCATTTAGTTGCAATGCTTGCAAGGCTTAAGTGATGTGCATTACCGAGAGGGCCCAGAGATACCTCTCCGACAATCGGAGTGACAAAACCTAATCTCGAAATACGCCAACCCAACATCTACCTTTGGAGACACCTGTAATGCTCCTTTATAATCACCCAGTTACGTTGTGACGTTTGGTAGCACCCAAAGTGTTCCTCCGGCAAACGGGAGTTGCATAATCTCATAGTTATAGGAACATGTATAAGTCATGAAGAAAGCAATAGCAACATACTAAACGATCGGGTGCTAAGCTAATGGAATGGGTCATGTCAATCAGATCATTCAACTAATGATGTGACCTCGTTAATCAAATAACAACTCATTGTTCATGGTTAGGAAACATAACCATCTTTGATTAACGAGCTAGTCAAGTAGAGGCATACTAGTGACACTTTGTTTGTCTATGTATTCACACATGTATTATGTTTCCGGTTAATACAATTCTAGCATGAATAATAAACATTTATCATGATTATAAGGAAATAAATAATAACTTTATTATTGCCTCTAGGGCATATTTCCTTCAGTCTCCCACTTGCACTAGAGTCAATAATCTAGATTACACCGTAATGATTCTAACACCCATGGAGCCTTGGTGCTGATCATGTTTTGCTCGTGGAAGAGGCTTAGTCAATGGGTCTGCAACATTCAGATCCGTATGTATCTTGCAAATCTCTATGTCTCCCACCTGGACTAGATCCCGGATGGAATTGAAGCGTCTCTTGATGTGCTTGGTCCTCTTGTGAAATCTGGATTCCTTTGCCAAGGCAATTGCACCAGTATTGTCACAAAAGATTTTCATTGGACCCGATGCACTAGGTATGACACCTAGATCGGATATGAACTCCTTCATCCAGACTCCTTCGTTTGCTGCTTCCGAAGCAGCTATGTACTCCGCTTCACATGTAGATCCCGCTACGACGCTTTGTTTAGAACTGCACCAACTGACAGCTCCACCGTTTAATGTAAACACGTATCCGGTTTGCGATTTAGAATCGTCCGGATCAGTGTCAAAGCTTGCATCAACGTAACCTTTTACGACGAGCTCTTTGTCACCTCCATATACGAGAAGCATATCCTTAGTCCTTTTCAGGTATTTCAGGATGTTCTTGACCGCTGTCCAGTGATCCACTCCTGGATTACTTTGGTACCTCCCTGCTAGACTTATAGCAAGGCACACATCAGGTCTGGTACACAGCATTGCATACATGATAGATCCTATTGCTGATGCATAGGGAACATCTTTCATATTCTCTCTATCTTCTGCAGTGGTCGGGCATTGAGTCTTACTCAATTTCACACCTTGTAACACAGGCAAGAATCCTTTCTTTGCTTGATCCATTTTGAACTTCTTCAAAATTTTGTCAAGGTATGTTGTTTGTGAAAGTCCAATTAAGCGTCTTGATCTATCTCTATAGATCTTAATGCCTAATATGTAAGCAGCTTCACCGAGGTCTTTCATTGAAAAACTCTTATTCAAGTATCCCTTTATGCTATCCAGAAATTCTATATCATTTCCAATTAACAATATGTCATCCACATATAATATCAGAAATGCTACAGAGCTCCCACTCACTTTCTTGTAAATACAGGCTTCTCCAAAAGTCTGTATAAAACCAAATGCTTTGATCACACTATCAAAACGTTTATTCCAACTCCGAGAGGCTTGCACCAGTCCATAAATGGATCGCTGGAGCTTGCACACTTTGTTAGCTCCCTTTGGATCGACAAAACCTTCTGGTTGCATCATATACAACTCTTCTTCCAGAAATCCATTCAGGAATGCAGTTTTGACATCCATCTGCCAAATTTCATAATCATAAAATGCGGCAATTGCTAACATGATTCGGACAGACTTAAGCATCGCTACGGGTGAGAAGGTCTCATCGTAGTCAATCCCTTGAACTTGCCGAAAACCTTTTGCGACAAGTCGAGCTTTGTAGACAGTAATATTACCGTCAGCGTCAGTCTTCTTCTTGAAGATCCATTTATTCTCAATTGCTTGCCGATCATCGGGCAAGTCAACCAAAGTCCACACTTTGTTCTCATACATGGATCCCATCTCAGATTTCATGGCTTCAAGCCACTTTGCGGAATCTGGGCTCACCATCGCTTCTTCATAGTTCGTAGGTTCATCATGATCTAATAACATGACTTCCAGAACAGGATTACCGTACCACTCTGGTGCGGATCTTACTCTGGTTGATCTACGAGGTTCAGTAGTATCTTGTTCTGAAGTTTCATGATCATCATCATTAGCTTCCTCACTGACTGGTGTAGGTGTCGCAGAAACAGTTTTCTGTGATGTACTACTTTCCAATAAGGAGCAGGTACAGTTACCTCGTCAAGTTCTACTTTCCTCCCACTCACTTCTTTCGAGAGAAACTCCTTCTCCAGAAAGTTTCCGAATTTAGCAACAAAAGTCTTGCCTTCGGATCTGTGATAGAAGGTGTATCCAATAGTTTCCTTTGGATATCCTATGAAGACACATTTCTCTGATTTGGGTTCGAGCTTATCAGGTTGAAGCTTTTTCACATAAGCATCGCAGCCCCAAACTTTTAGAAACGACAACTTTGGTTTCTTGCCAAACCACAGTTCATAAGGCGTCGTCTCAACGGATTTTGATGGTGCCCTATTTAACGTGAATGCGGCCGTCTCTAGAGCGTATCCCCAAAACGATAGCGGTAAATCAGTAAGAGACATCATAGATCGCACCATATCCAGTAAAGTACGATTACGACGTTCGGACACACCATTACGCTGAGGTGTTCCGGGTGGCGTGAGTTGCGAAACTATTCCACAATTTTTCAAATGTACACCAAACTCGTAACTCAAATATTCTCCTCCACGATCAGATCGTAGAAACTTTATTTTCTTGTTACGATGATTTTCAACTTCACTCTGAAATTCTTTGAACTTTTCAAATGTTTCAGACTTATGTTTCATTAAGTAGATATACCCATATCTGCTTAAATCATCTGTGAAGGTGAGAAAATAACGATATCCGCCACGAGCCTCAATATTCATCGGACCACATACATCTGTATGTATGATTTCCAACAAATCTGTTGCTCTCTCCATAGTACCGGAGAACGGCGTTTTGGTCATCTTGCCTATGAGGCACGGTTCGCAAGTACCAAGTGATTCATAATCAAGTGGTTCCAAAAGTCCATCAGAATGGAGTTTCTTCATGCGCTTTACACCGATATGACCTAAACGGCAGTGCCACAAATAAGTTGCACTATCATTATCAACTCTGCATCTTTTGGCTTCAACATTATGAATATGTGTGTTACTACTATCGAGATCCAACAAGAATAGACCACTCTTCAAGGGTGCATGACCATAAAAGATATTACTCATATAAATAGAACAACCATTATTCTCTGATTTAAATGAATAACCGTCTCGCATCAAACAAGATCCAGATATAATGTTCATGCTTAACGCTGGCACCAAATAACAATTATTTAGGTCTAATACTAATCCCGAAGGTAGATGTAGAGGTAGCGTGCCGACTGCGATCACATCGACTTTGGAACCGTTTCCCACGCGCATCGTCACCTCGTCCTTAACCAATCTTCGCTTGATCCGTAGTCCCTGTTTCGAGTTGCAAATATTAGCAACAGAACCAGTATCAAATACCCAGGTGCTACTGCGAGCATTAGTAAGGTACACATCAATAACATGTATATCACATATACCTTTGTTCACCTTGCCATCCTTCTTATCCGCCAAATACTTGGGGCAGTTCCGCTTCCAGTGACCAGTCTGCTTGCAATAGAAGCACTCAGTTTCAGGCTTAGGTCCAGGTTTGGGTTTCTTCTCTTGAGTAGCAACTTGCTTGCCGCTCTTTTTGAAGTTCCCCTTCTTCTTCCCTTTGCCCTTTTTCTTGAAACTAGTGGTCTTGTTGACCATCAACACTTGATGCTCCTTCTTGATTTCTACCTCCGCAGCTTTCAGCATCGCGAAGAGCTCGGGAATAGTCTTGTTCATCCCTTGCATATTATAGTTCATCACGAAGCTCTTGTAGCTTGGTGGCAGTGATTGAAGAATTCTGTCAATGACGCTATCATCTGGAAGATTAACTCCCAATTGAATCAAGTGATTATTATACCCAGACATTTTGAGTATATGCTCACTGACAGAACTGTTCTCCTCCATCTTGCAGCTATAGAACTTATTGGAGACTTCATATCTCTCAATCCGGGCATTTGCTTGAAATATTAACTTCAACTCCTGAAACATCTCATATGCTCCATGACGTTCAAAACGTCGTTGAAGTCCCGATTCTAAGCCGTAAAGCATGGCACACTGAACTATCGAGTAGTCATCAGCTTTGCTCTGCCAGACGTTCATAACATCTGGCGTTGCTCCTGCAGCAGGCCTGGCACCCAGCGGTGCTTCCAGGACGTAATTCTTCTGTGCAGCAATGAGGATAATCCTCAAGTTACGGACCCAGTCCGTGTAATTGCTACCATCATCTTTCAACTTTGCTTTCTCAAGGAACGCATTAAAATTCAACGGAACAACAGCACGAGCCATCTATCTACAATCAAACATAAACAAGCAAGATACTAATCAGGTACTAAGTTTCATGATAAATTTAAGTTCAGTTAATCAAGTTAATTAAAGAACTCCCACTTAGATAGACATCCCTCTAATCCTCTAAGTGATTACGTGATCCAAATCAACTAAACCATAACCGATCATCACGTGAGATGGAGTAGTTTTCAATGGTGAACATCGTTATGTTGATCATATCTACTATATGATTCACGCTTGACCTTTCGGTCTCCATGTTCCGAGGCCATATCTGTATATGCTTGGCTCGTCAAGTATAACCTGAGTATTCCGCGTGTGCAACTATTTTGCACCCGTTGTATTTGAACGTAGAACCTATCACACCCGATCATCACGTGGTGTCTCAGCACGAAGAACTTTCGCAACGGTGCATAATCAGGGAGAACACTTCTTGATAATTTAGTGAGAGATCATCTTATAATGCTACCATCAATCAAAGCAAGATAAGATGCATAAAAGGATAAACATCACATGCAATCAATATAAGTGATATGATATGGCCATCATCAACTTGTGCTTGTGATCTCCATCTCCGAAGCACCATCGTGGTCACCATCGTCACTGGCGTGACACCTTGATCTCCATTGTAGCATCGTTGTCGTCTTGCCAAGCTTGTGCTTCCACGACTATCACTACCGCTTAGTAATAAAGTAAAGCATTACATCGCGATTTCATTGCATACAATAAAACGACAACCATAAGGCTCCTGCCAGTTGCCGATAACTCGGTTACAAAACATGATCATCTCATACAATAAAATTAAGCATCATGTCTTGACCATATCACATCACAACATGCCCTGCAAAAACAAGTTAGATGTCCTCTACTTTGTTGTTGCAAGTTTTACGTGGCTGCTACGGGCTTAAGCAAGAACCAATCTCACCTACACATCAAAACCACAACGATAGTTTGTCAAATAGACTCCGTTTTAACCTTCGCAAGGACCGGGCGTAGCCATACTTGGTTCAACTAAAGTTGGAGAGACAGTCGCCCGCAAGCCACCTATGTGCAAAGCACGTCGGGGGAACCGGTCTTGCGTAAGCGTACGCGTAATGTTGGTCCGGGTCGTCTCGTCCAACAATGCCGCCAAACCAAAGTATGACATGCTGGTAGGCAGTATGACTTATATCACCCACAACTCACTTGTGTTCTACTCGTGCTTATAACATCAACATAAATAACCTAGGCTCTGATACCACTGATGGGTTTCGTAGTAATTTCAAAAAAATTCCTACGCACATGCAAGATCATGTGATGCATAGCAACGAGAGGGGAGAGTGTTGTCTACGTACCCAACGCAGACCGACTGCGGAAGCGCTGACACAACATCGAGGAAGTAGTCGTACGTCTTCACGATTCAACCGATCAAGCACCGAAACTACGACACCTCCGAGTTTGAGCACACGTTCAGCTCGATGACGATCCCCGGACTCCGATCCAGCAAAGTGTCGGGGAAGAGTTCCGTCAGCACGACGGCATGGTAACGATCTTGATGCACTACAGCAGCAGGGCTTCGCCTAAACTCCGCTACAGTATTATCGAGGACTATGGTGGCAGGGGGCACCGCACACGGCTAAGGAATAGATCACGTGGATCAACTTGCGTGTTCTAGGGTGCCTCTACCCCAGTATATAAAGGACTAGAGGGGGAGGCTGGCCGGCCAAGGTGTGGCGCGCCAGGAGAGTCCTACTCCCTCTGGGAGTAGGATCCCCCCCTCCCCAATCCTAGTTGGAATAGGATTCGTGGAGGGGGGAAAGAGAGAGAGGGGGCCGGCCACCTCTCCTAGTCCTAATAGGACTAGGGGAAGGGGGAGGCGCACAACCCATGTAGGGCTGCCTCTTCTCTTTTCCAATAAGGCCCATCATGGCCCATTTAGCTCCCGGGGGGTTCCTGTAACCTTCCCGGTACTCCGGTAAAATCCCGATTTCACCCGGAACACTTCCGATATCCAAAAATAGGCTTCCAATATATCAATCTTTATGTCTCGACCATTTCGAGACTCCTCATCATGTCCGTGATCACATCCGGGACTCCGAACAACCTTCGGTACATCAAAATGCATAAACTCATAATATAACTGTCATCGTAACCTTAAGCGTGCGGACCCTACGGGTTCGAGAACAATGTAGACATGACCGAGACACGTCTTCGGTTAATAACCAATAGCGAGACCTGGATGCCCATATTGGCTCCTACATATTCTACGAAGATCTTTATCGGTCAGACCGCATAACATCATACGTTGTTCCCTTTGTCATCGGTATGTTACTTGCCCGAGATTCGATCGTCGGTATTCCAGTACCTAGTTCAATCTCGTTACCGGCAAGTCTCTTTACTCGTTCTGTAATACATCATCCCGCAACTAACTTATTTAGTTGCAATGCTTGCAAGGCTTAAGTGATGTGCATTACCGAGAGGGCCCAGAGATACCTCTCCGACAATCGGAGTGACAAAACCTAATCTTGAAATACGCCAACCCAACATCTACCTTTGGAGACACCTGTAATGCTCCTTTATAATCACCCAGTTACGTTGTGACATTTGGTAGCACCCAAAGTGTTCCTCCGGCAAACAGGAGTTGCATAATCTCATAGTTATAGGAACATGTATAAGTCATGAAGAAAGCAATAGCAACATACTAAACGATCGGGTGCTAAGCTAATGGAATGGGTCATGTCAATCAGATCATTCAACTAATGATGTGACCTCGTTAATCAAATAACAACTCATTGTTCATGGTTGGGAAACATAACCATCTTTGATTAACGAGCTAGTCAAGTAGAGGCATACTAGTGACACTTTGTTTGTCTATGTATTCACACATGTATTATGTTTCCGGTTAATACAATTCTAGCATGAATAATAAACATTTATCATGATTATAAGGAAATAAAAAATAACTTTATTATTGCCTCTAGGGCATATTTCCTTCAATATTTGTATCGATAGAATCGTCCATGTCTAGAACACAAAAGGAGTATATACGATGAGTCCAGTAAAAGAAGATACAAAAAGGGCCATCTATTGCAGCTATGCATGATACATACTGATGAACGGAAGTGTACACGCAGATACATTACTAATAAGGTCTACTTATTGGCATTGTATACAACACGCTGCGCCTGTTGATACATTATGTGATAAAGTCCAGTAAAAGAAGATAGAAAAAGGGTCATCTATTGCAGGTATGCATGATACATACTGATGAACGGAAGTGTACACGCAGATACAATACTAATAAGGTCTACTTATTGGCATTGTATACAACACGCCGCGCCTGTTGATATACTGCTCCCTCCATTCCACAATGTAGTGCTTCCTCTATCCATGTGCTTCAACTTTGACCGTAAATTTAACTATCAAGACCGATTGCGGCGGGAGCAAAAATTATATCAGTGAATTCGTATTCGAAAGAAGTTTTCAACAAGACCGATTGCGGCGGGAGCAAAAATTACATCAGTGAATTCGTATTCGAAAGAAGTTTTCAATTATATAATTTTTTCTTCCGCCGCAGTTGGTCTCGTTGGTTAAATTTATGGTAAAAGTTGAACCTCGGGAAGCGTGGGTGCATTATATTTTGGAATGGAGGGAGTATGTGATAAATTTTGCATATGGTTATATTATACTTTAGTTGTTAACTATTTGATTGATTATTCAATTGTTGCTTATTCAACTTCAATTTTTATGTTGCAATGTATGTATAAACATCATATTCGTACAGATGCTGAAATCTTTCATAGATAAAATCATTATTGCATAAAAAGAATCAATGCATTGTAGATAAAGGGAATACATATTGATATTGCATGATAATATTTTGATTCTTCAATAATTCATAGCATCCATGTTTGACCGCTTGCCCGATTAGTGTCAATGTGAAATTATACAGAACTTTGTTAATACTTTATGTTAAAATTACATGCGTGATAAAAGGAAGACTCATGTGTTAAATTTCTGACTGTTGATTGGTTTCTAGTTTGACATCATCTCTTTCTCGTTTGCAGGGGCATGCAAATAGATATGCTTACTTGGTTTGTTTAATGGGACCGAATACAAAGGTAATTACTAAGGACTATTTCAAGACACCCATTTAAGGTCAACCTCATGATAGCTTCTCAATATAGAGATTGGATCAACTCAAACTAGAATCAATATGATTTTTTCACTTAAGTTTGCGAATTGATGATAGAGAAAAACCTCCCCAAATCAAATCGTAATAATACATGGAGTTTTGCATGGATAAAATAAAATGTAAAACATAAATTAATGCACCCTTTCACCATTATGTAAGCAGCCCGGTTAAGAAAATAAATTGAATTACCGACGCAAAAGAATAAAGTCGGGCATGAAATCTGAAAGATGTATCTTGTCATGTCCTAAAGTAGCTTAACAGACTTGTGTATATCAGCTCAATACAAAAATAATATAGAGAGCCACAAAAATATAGAGAAAGGGAGCACCAAACTATCTATAATTTATGTTCGCTTAGTTCAATCATAGATTCCATGCTCATCAGATGAGGATGGGTAGCCTAAATCATCTTCCAAAAAATATATGCAGAAACATTCTTTGCATCTCTATTTTCATTCCTTCAAAAAAATCCTAATACAAAAATAAATACGATTGTGCCTCATGCGTTCACCACGTCATCAAAATAGTGAAAATTCATGATACCGCAAAAGCTCAATCTGCAAAAACCTTGACACTAAATTTGTATCATGTCCACCCTTTGACTCGAATAATAATAATGCCACTTGGAAGCGCAGTTGATCTCCCTCCCGCTCCAACGATTTGGCCTTTTCTCGCTTTAACTTCTATTTCATTAGATTGAGCTCCGCACGTTATTAACTAATACTTCTCTCTCCATTATCAAACTTGCTTGTAGATTCCTGCACCTCAAGTACATCAAAAGTTGCATAGATAATTTGTGCAAATTGGAAGGCTCACAGTACATAGGCATCATAGTTTTAAATAGCCGGCTATAGCCTCGCTATAGCTCCGCTATAGCTGTTTGAGTATGTTGCCGCTAAATGATTTCATATACAATTTGCCGCTATAGCCTCGCTATAGCCCAGCTATAGCTGTTTTAAGGGTCACTGCTATATGCCATAGCTCGCTATTTAAAACATTGGGAATTTGATTTCTCTCATACTTCAAACAGAAGAAGTCAAATAGAGTAGCATGTCAGCAGGTCAGCTGCATGCATGAAACACGTACCAAACAAATACATCAAAAAACAAAGAGAGAGAGAGAGCACACGACCCGCAAACAACAGTCTGCCCTTCAGATGGAAGTAGCCCATGAGTACATTACTGGTTTTTGCCGGATAATCCTGCAGCTAACCTTGAAGAACGAACATCAAAGCAGCCTAGTGTACATGCTGCTCTTCGTGTTCTTGTTGACGGAGAGTATGTACACTCGGTGATGGTGCCCGTGGCAAACTGCATCTGGACCTTGAAAGCGCACTGCCCGCACGCGAAGGCGTTGCCGATCTCGTCGCGACTTGCTGGTACTACAGTGTGGCGCCGTTGAGATGGGTCGGAAGGGGTGAATCATGCATGACTGCACCGCGGCGTACCTCGTCCCCGGGAGAACAAACACTGGCACACAGGCCCGTCCCTGTCCATCTCCCACCGACTTGCCTCCCACTGATTGCGCTCTTTGCGTGGTCAAAGGGCACACGGCACTTGTCCCGCCTGTAACACCCACGATGCGGCTATATCTCCCACGTGTCGGAGCACGACTTAGAGGCATAACCACATAGTAGGCATGTCGCAAGAGGGGTAATCTTTACACATCCCATATACTGAATATGAAAGGGATAAAGAGTTGGCTTACAATCGCCACTTCATACAATACATAAATATAGCATTACATCATCGAGAATACAATCAAGGTCCGACTATGGAACCAAATAAAGAAAGACAACCCCTAATTCTAGATCCTCAATTGCCCTGACTGGGCTCCACTACTGATCAACTGGAAACGAAACAACACAACGAACACGATCTTCATCAAGCTCCCACTTGAGCTGGGTTGCGTCACCTGCACTGGTATCATCGGCACCTGCAACTGGTTTTGGAAGTAATCTGTGAGTCACGGGGACTCAGCAATCTCACACCCTCGCAATCAAGACTATTTAAGCTTATGGGTAGGAAAGGTGATGAGGTGGAGCTGCAGCAAGCACTAGCATATATGGTGGCTAACTTACGCAAATGAGAGCGAGAAGAGAAGCAAAGCACGGTCGAGAAGCTATAAAGATCAAGAAGTGATCCTGAAACTACTTACGTTCAAGCATAACACGAGACCGTGTTCACTTCCCGGACTCTGCCGGAAAGAGACCATCACGGCTACACACGCGGTTGATGCATTTTAATTAAGTTAAGTGTCAAGTTCTCTACAACCGGACATTAACAAATTCCCATCTGCCCATAACCGCGGGCACGACTTTTAAAAGTTCAAAACCCTGCAGGGGTGTCCCAACTTAGCCCATCACAAGCTCTCACAATCAACAAGGATATTCCTTCTCCCAGGAAGACCCAATCAGACTCGGAATCCCGATTACAAGACATTTCGACAATGGTAAAACAAGACCAGCAAAGCTGGCCGATGTGCCGACAAATCCCGATAGGAGTCGCACGTACCTCGTTCTTAGGGCACACCGGATAGGTCAAGCTACAAGTAAAACCAACCCTCGAGCTGCCCCGAGGTGGCCCCGCAGGCTACCCAGTTCGGACCAACACTTAGAGAAGCACTGGCCCGGGGGGGGGGGGGTTAAAATAAAGATGACCCTTGAGTCTGCAGAACCCAAGGGAAGGTGATAGGTTGTTAGTGCAAATGTAAAACCAAGGTTGGGCCTTGCTGGAGGAGTTTTATTCAAGGCGAACTGTTAAGGGGTTCCCATTATAACCCAACCGCGTAAGGAACACAAAATCAAGGAACATAACACCAGTATGACGGAAACTAGGGCGGCAAGAGTGGAACAAAACACCAGGCCTAAGGCCGAGCCTTCCACCCTTTACCAAGTATATATATGCATTAATTAAATAAGAGATATTGTGATATCCCAACATATCCATGTTCCAACATGGAACAAACTTCATCTTCACCTGCAACTAGCAACACTATAAGAGGGGCTGAGCAAAGCGGTAACATAGCCAAACAACGGTTTGCTAGGAAAGGTGGGTTAGAGGTTTGACATGGCAATATGGGAGGCATGATATAGCAAGTGGTAGGTATTGCAGCATAGCAAAAGAGCGAGCAACTAGCAAGCAAAGATAGAAGTGATTTCGAGGGTATGGTCATGTTGCCTGTAAAGTTCTCTGAGTTGATGAAAGCTTGATCCTCGTAAGCGTACTCAACGGGTTCCTCGATCATGAACTCGTCTCCCGGATCTACCCAAAGCAAGAACACAAGCAAAGGAAACAACAATCAACCACGGTGCAATGCGCAAGCAACATTATGCAAAAACATGGCATGATATGCGAGATGTGATATGCAATGCATATGCATGCTCCGGAAGGAAAAGATTGAACCAGGCCTCAAATTGGCAAACCAAGAGTGCCGCTGGAAAGATGAGTTGATTTCGGTCAAAAACGATATAAAGATCACCGGAATCGGATGTGCGGTTTGTAAATGGTAAGCAAAACAAGAATGGCACAATTCTGTGATTAACAACACGATGACATCTAGAATGCAACAAGAAACTAAGCTACTGCACTCCAACATAGCAACAAACCACATGGAAGTGATCTACTTAAGATGCTTGACAAAAGATGAGCACTGAGCTACGGCTAAATCACACAATAGCAGGTTCACACAAGTATGGCGAAAATTCAAAAGATATCAACATCACAGACTTAGTGAAAATAACATGTCAGGAATCAACATCAGGAAGTAATGTTTAGAGCAAGATAACAATATGCTACAGGATTAGAACATAGCAATACAAGGCATGGCGTGAATCTACTTAAAGCATAGAACAAAAGTCCCTTACTAACCATAAGTCAAAAAGGATCAGAAGATAAGATGGCATCCATGTAAACATAGCAAGTCTCGTTAACAGATTCAGACTTAGCAGAAAACTGGACATGGCATAAACAGAATTATGAAGGCATGTTTGCGAGCTCTATGCACTCAACACAAGGCATTGCATGACAAACTAAGCATACACCCAGCAAGAAGACATGATCAAGAAGCTAACCATGGCAAGAACAATCTCATAGCATGCATGGATCAACTACAACAACCTTGGCAAAATTGATTAACACGTAAACAATCTGTCAGGAACATTTTATAGCAAAAGTAGAGTAAGATTGAGTCATGCTAGGGTACTCCATAAATTCAAACAGGGGCATGGATGGATAGAGCACAACCATATGCCCAAATCATCCTTACTGGACATACTTAAGAGGCATGGATCTCTCTGTAGCAACATGAATACATGGCATAAAAATAACAGCAGGAAAATGACTTAGTGAAATTCTAAGTCCCTGAAATCAGCAACATCACGAGAGCTACTTTGCATGCTTGTGCTAGTCACCACATTGATCACAAAAATACATGGCATACACCCCTGTAAAGATGGTATGACATAGCCCAAAACACATGTAGAGCTCAAGTCCATATGAAGCACACAATAATCATGGCAAAAATGACAAATACTCATAATCTGCTAAGAATCAACACCTAACATTTTATAGCACTCTTGCAACAGTCATTTGGGCATCAAGATGGACTCAAACAAGCATGGCACAATGGAACAAAATGAAGAGCCCATCATGATGAACATTTTGATATATGGCAAGCACAAAACGGAGCTATGGATGCGGAGTTATGGCATGATGAGAAGTGCTTCAGAATGCAAGAATAAAAGGACTTGGATATTTCGGGGTCAACCTAGGGTTTCCAGATCCAGATCCGGGGCGGCGCGGACTTCGAGGATGATCGGAGGGCTGGCCGGAGTTCGTCGCCGGAGTGGAAGAAGGAGGCGGCCGGAGTGAGCTCGAGGCTCGCCGGAGTGTGCTGGAGGCGGCGGAGCTCGGCGGTGGCGTGCAGGGTGACGCGGGTGGCGAGCGGCCGGTGGGGGCGACGCGGGCGGAGGCGCGTCTCCCGGGTGGCGGCGCGGAGGAGGGAAGCGGCAGTGGGGACGTGGGCCGGCGGCGCGGCTGGATGGGCCCGCGGGGCCCCGCACGGGCCGAGCAGGCCGGCGGCGGTGGAGGCTCTCGGGGTGCCATGTGGCGGCCTCCCACTGGTGCGGGCATGGCAGCTACCTGTCCGGCGGCGGCGGACGTGTCCGGTGGTGTCGGGGGGCAATTTTTTAGGGTTTTGGACCCGGATTTTGGACGTGAAGGACATATTTATAGGTAGAGGGAGCTAGGAGAGTCCAAATGAGGTGCGGTTTTTGGCCACGCGATCATGATCAAACGGCCGAGAGGATGGAGGGGGTTTGGATGGGTTTTGGGCCACTTTGGAGGGGTGTTGGGCTGCAACACACACGAGGCCTTTATGGTTCCCCAGTTAACCGTTGGAGTATCAAACGGACTCCAAATGGCACGAAACTTGACATGCGGTCTACCGGTGGTGTACCAAGGCATCTTGGAAAATCCCGGTCCATTCCGAGAACGTTTAACACCCGCTCACGAAAAGAGGCAAAAAGAGGGCGCCGAAGGACATAGGTGTGTCGGATTGCAAAACGGACAATGGGGAAAATGCTCGGATGCATGAGACGAACACGTATGCAAATGAGATGCACGTGATGACATGATATGAAATGCATTACACGCAAACAAATGACAAGGCAACAACAGCGAATAACTGGAAGACACCCGACGCAACGGTCTCGGGGCGTTACAACACTCCACCACTACGAAAGGATCTCGTCCCGAGATCTAGCATGGCACCGGAGGAAAATTGAAGAGGAAGAGGAGAGGTAAAACTAAGTTGCTTCTTTGATAAATGAGTGAAACCAAAGAACCTTGAAAGGTTAAACCATTTCGAGAAAAGAATGCAACAGAGATAAATGAGGTTGACAAACTCTGACAGAAAGAGGAACAAGGAAGAATAAATTCGGGCAGCACTCCGATTGAAAAGAGATGCAAGACTTGATAAGGCGAAAAGAACTTGAGCAGAGGACACAACACTCCGGATAAAAGGATAAGCAAAGGAAAGAACATGATCTTGAGAAAACAAGACGATGGGTCGAAGAGAGCAACATCACAATGCCTCCGGAACAAAAGAATAGGAGTTGGATCGTTGGGAAGGAAAGAGTTGAGAAGAAAATGACATCTTCTACCACAATAGAATTTGAAAAGCATCCTTAAAAAGAAGTATTGAACGGAGTTGTTGGAAAATCAACAACGAAAACAATAAGCTGCTTGTGGGCTTATGAAAACATCCCAAAACTTAAGGTGAAATTCTGCCACTAACGAAAACAAGATTGGATTGATAAGAACAAGGAGACAAGAAACTTATTTCACCGGGGGGATAAATGAAGAACTTGGGTCATTTATAAGCACCATAAATAGCAACAATCCTTAGGGAAAACTTTAGGTGAAATATAACCCAAGATAACTCCAATGAAGAGATTGATGGGTTGCAAGGATCTCATAACCGAATTGAAAATGATGGGCTTAAAATATGTCATTCCGGACAACTTATCGCCCATGAAGCATGAAGGGAAACTGTCAATGATGACACAACACCATCTCAACAGATAAGATAAAACGAATTGCCTTCGGAATGTGTCGTGGAATTGTCACGACAGATGTCCTAGAGCAAGGACTTAGTCGTAGGCCCATCGCACTAGGAAGCTTAAAGGGGTTAATCGGGACAAAGGACACGAGAGAGTTTTTATACTAGTTCGGCCCCTTACGATGAAGGTAAAAGCCTACGTCTAGTTGGGATTGATATTGCTGGGGTTTCGATCTCCAATAGGCTCAACTCGCCGGCTTGGTTATCGATCTATTGTTTCTTCCCCTAAGCCGCCGTCGGGTCGTCCCCTTGTATACACGGGTTGACGCCTGGCGGCCTACAGAGTCCGGGCCGGCTCATAAAACGTGTCCGACTCGGTGACTTCTTTTATATGCCTTTCCTTACAAGTCTTTCTTTACATATGGCGGTTTACAATATTGGGCCTTAAGACGCCTTCGGGCTTAGGCCTTCTACAAGTCTGAATAACTATCACCTTGAATGTTACTGGGCTTCTTTTTGTAACCTGCCATTGGGGTTGACCCGGCCCCTCCGGGGTGGGTCATACCTGGTAGCTATATCCCCAACATTAGGCCCCAAGTTGACTTGAACTTTGTTCTTTGTCAATCTTCAATACTTAGACGAAATCCATCTTCATGTGTCTGAAAAAACTCTATAACCCGCCATGATGTCATCTTCTGAAAACATGAAAGCCTGCTATGACATCATCTTCAACAGATCTTTTATCTTTTAATGTCTTCCGAGAATCAAGGCGTTCGTTTAGCTGGATAATCATTATTTTGGTCTTCCTCAATTTTCGCGCCTGCGTGTTCACTTCTTTCCCTTATAAATAGGCTTGGCCGGACCTTCTTCTTTCTTCTTCTTCCTTCCATCTTCTTGCCACCTCTCTGCTTCTCGAGCTCCGCCGCTGCCGTAGCACTCACCGTTGCCCTCAACGTCGGCCGTTGCATCACCCTGAGCTCGTCCAGAGAACCACGACGACTCTTCGCAGTAGATCTGCATTTCGTAAGTTCCTTCTTTTTCACGCACTTAGATCTGTATTAGGGTTGCAAGTTCATCGGTGTTCTTCGCTGTTCATCACGGATTTTCTTGTAGTTCTTCTTCCACAACCTCTTCTGATCCAAAAAGGAACACATAACTCATGCGATAGTTGTTTTGCGTCCATTTTTTATACCAGTAGATCCCTTTTTTCTACACAGATGCCTCATTATAACTCACGAACTCATCTGTACTAGATTTTTAGGTCTATAATATTTTCTTTTTCGGAACGGCCATTTGATCCAAAATAATAATGACAGCTTGGTAAAACTTGTTTGTGCCAACACTTAGCTAAATCCGCTTTCTGAAAGAATCTGTAGTCATGGCGGCTTACCGCACCGGCTTTATTTTCCTTATATGTCATTAGCCCTTAGTTAAACCGCCATTACTTGTTTTGCATCTTCATCCTTTAACTATTAACCTCACCGTAAAACCGAACCGGCATGTTGCTTTTCTTTTCAGTTCCTTGCACATCATGCCGTCAAAGACACCCACCATCTGTAACTAGGTCCCCTCAACCATAACTGAGGAACGTTTAAAAGAGTTCTTCATCATAGGGTTTCTGCCATCAAAAGCCATCATGTCTTATCGTGCTCCTGACCCGGAAGAAGAACGGCCCAATCCAAGAGATGGCGAAGTGATTGTTTTTACTGACCACATGAACCGTGGCTTCTCACCGCCCGGCTCAAAGTTCTTCAAAGAGGTCCTTCACTTTTTCAAACTCCATCCTCAGGACATCGGGCCCAATTCCATATCTAATATTTGTAACTTCCAAGTGCTCTATGAGGTGTATCTTCAGCAAGAGCCGACCGTAGAGCTGTTTAGAGAATACTTTTATCTGAACCGGCAGAACGAGTGCACCAACGGCCTTAGCTTAGAGCTTGGAGGCATATCAATTCAGTGCCGGTAGGGTGCTGTCTTCCCTCTCATAGTCTTACCAAGTCACCCAAAAAGGAGTGGAACCAAACTTGGTTCTACTGTCAGGACATCTCACCAGCAAACGAGAAGCCACTGCCGGGTTACCGCCCCGATCGTCTTGACTCCAAGTTCGCGCTTCTAGATAAACTCACTGCTGCTGAACGCAAGAGATTGATGCCATCCATCAAAAAAATCAATGCTCTGTTAGGGAACGGGTTGACTGGAGTTGATCTGACCCGCTGCTGGATCTCATGGCGGGTTATTCCTTTAAGCCGTCGATCAAAGTTGATGTATGAATATGGTGGAGGCCCGGACGACTCTCTTCGTCATAGCCCCGTTCAACTAACCGAAGAAGACATTGTCTCAATGTCAAACCTTTTGGTGAATGGGAAATATGAAGACTGCAGTATTGTTGGGTTAAGTCCCTTCTGTAAGCTTGACCCGGTGCCAGAAGTAAGGATATTCTGATCTCCTTTTCCTTTGTATTTTGCCCAGCCGTATTGTTTAGCACTGATCTTTCATCTTGTCTTTGCTTGTCTACAGGCCAATTCTGACTTTTGGAAAGTGAAATATGACCACGAGGCTGCCAAGAAGGCGAAAGACGCCGCCATGAACGCCAAGAAAACGACCCGGAAGTCGAAGAAGAAAAAGAAGAACACTGCTGAAGAGTTGATGAAGCTTGATGACACGTCTGATTCGGAGGTAGCCCTTGATTCCCTTGGCCAATTTTTTAACAATCTTATTGACACTGATCATTACCAGGATGACACTAGGGCCAGTCAAGCCAGGTAAGTAGAGGTAACTATCATTTCCTCCGACTCAGAGCCCTTACCAAGACACAAAGTTCGACGAGTGAACCATAAAGTAAGGTTTTCTAACCCTTTAGCTCACTTGGATCCCAACTTTCATTTGAAAAAGCAGCAACATGAAAGTCGCCGTCAAGCTGGGATTGAAGATGAACCGGCTGTCGTTCTTCAACAAACTCCTTGAAAACGTCCGAATGAGGTTTACTTATTTCTGTCTTTAACTCTGTTTAATGGATCCTTCTCCTTGTATTTCTTTTAATTCTTTTTTATCCTTTCAGGAGGTGTCTCGCTCTTCTGGCGACTCATTGCAAACGCAATTCCCGGCTTTCAAGACTGCTCCCGGGTAATCAGAAATCCTCCTTTCTTTCAGGTTGTTCAATTGTACCTTTATACTGACAATCCTGCAACATTTTTTCTTAGTGGCCAAGCTAAATCCAAAAAAGCGAAGGCAGCTAAACCGGCGGAAGACCCGCCGGTGCTGGCATCTGACCCGGCTAGGCCACCTTCTCCATTAGCTGACGCTCCAG
The DNA here is from genome assembly GCF_018294505.1 of Triticum aestivum. Lineage (NCBI taxonomy): Eukaryota > Viridiplantae > Streptophyta > Magnoliopsida > Poales > Poaceae > Triticum > Triticum aestivum. The sequence goes on from NC_057803.1 coordinate 115,922,891, forward strand.
AAGACCCGCCTATTGACACCGAAGCAAATCCTCCTGAGCTGTCATTAGACGAAACCACTGTGAACCCTTCTACAACCGGACCATCAAGCTCAGCCAACCCGTCGTCTCCGCCTGCACAAGATGTTCAAATTACCAGGAGCCGCTTTATTGAGCCGGGGAACCCAACCGTGCTGGCCCGATGTACATCAAAACAAGAGGCATTAGAGAGGTAAAAAGTCCGCTTTGACATTGCCAACTATGACCTTCTCAATGCCAATGATATTTTGCCCGGCTATCTTAACCATATACACTCCAGCCGTGACTCTGAGATTAAAATGGTCAAACAAATTCAGTTGAAATACGAGGTATGTTTTTCCGGTTTATCTGTATTCCTTCAGCCCCCAAGTCTTCGGATTATGAGAGAAACGGAATGATCTGTAGACTTTAAAATATAGGTTGAAACCTTTACTCTTGAAATATTTCTTGAACTCACAGCTTCACCTGTAGTCTCCAAGGACCGGTTCATTTTGATCATAAATGAATCGGTACTTTTAAGATTTGTTTTGAGGCCGTCTTCAAAGTACTTAATACCCCGGCTTAACCTTGATAAATTTGCTGAACTGCATACATTAGCCCCCAAGTGCCAAGTGCTGTTACTTTGTAAAGTACATGGGACTTAAATATGTCTGTAGAGTCATAGAAATTTGATTTGGCATACATTAGCCGCCAAGTGTCAAGTGATTTTTTTGTAAAGTGCTTGAGACTTGAATCTTGATTTTTGAACTTGAAACCAAACCTTGACTTATCTGAATGTTTTGCAGAATGCCTTATCTGAACTGAACTCTGAATTGTCTGACGCGAAGACCTGGCTAGCGAATCAGGAGACAGAAATCAAATCCGCTAACTCCAAACTGCAAATAAGTCTCTCTGCAACAGAAAATTTAAAGACCAGCTTCACTGCCAAGAAGAAAACACTTCTGACCCAACGTGCTGAGACGACCGAGACAGCTCTGAAAGAGATTTCAACAGAGTTGAATGGGTTAAAGGGCTGGGTGTCTCAGATGGTAGCCGCTATCATTGGTAAGTCGCCTGACTTTAACTTTTGTGTGCTTTTTGCCGATCCGGAGTATAATCCGCCAACTGACTTCGCGTGTAAAACTTATGCAGGCCCTCGAAGCAAAAATCTAAGCCAAGACCCATCGATTAAACTGAAGGCAGTATATACTTTGGTTGAACAATTGTATATTGGCGCACAACGGGCTCTGGCCGCCATCTCTCCTGCTAATCAAGGACCCAACCGGCTCAACAACATCCTGAAGAAACTGTCCATCCTTCCTGCCAGGTTTCAAGAAGTAAAACGCTCCTGCGCGCGAGCCGGAGCTTTGACTGCCCTGAGCCGCTCCAAGGCTTGGGTGCTAGACCTAGACCCGGCGGACGTGGCAAGAGGCTATCCCACCATGAAGGAAGATGGGTCTCCTTTTGATCAGGATGACTTCATGGCTTGCGTGCGCGGAGTCCGGCCTTAGGCAACTTCCCTTGGAGATGACACCAATGTTGATAAATACCAGCCGGGTTTTGATAGTGAAAATAAGAAGATGGCCACTCCCTCATACAAGGTAACATATTTGATCCCACCAGTGAGAGAAGACACATTTGCCCTGGAAGTTGACCTAGTCGGCCTGATCGAAGACGAAGCCGAATTCGTCGCCGTGAATGGTTTTGATTGGTCAAAACCAAACTTCCAGCCAACAGAAGGTGGTGAACCGGCGAGGGAGGAACAATGATCATCTTCATGGGCTTATAAAGCCTTGTAATAACTTAGTTGTGAAAACACCGTATGTTCTGCTTATGCCATCGCGCATAAAATACTTTTATGTGACTCTGTGTTTCCTGATGCCAATGTATGCATCGTATTTAAAGTTTGTCTCTGCAATGTTTGAACTCTGTTCCTATAAATACAAAGAAAAGACTGGCTTGGCGGCTTAGAACCAAACGAGTTAAAACAACCAATTTATAGCCAATATGTTTTCCACAATAGGAAACAGAGACAGGTATAAATAAAGGACAAGGGCTGAAACTAACTCTTTAGTTAATGCATCAGGTAAGTGCATATAAGTAATAACCATACCTTGTCCCTTTTGATCCTTAGACCGCCGGTTTAAATAACCCGGGTGATGAATTTGATAATTCAATCTTTATGAGAAGCCAATGCTTTTTTGAATACTCAATGATTACTATACCTTGGTAAGTTGCACCTTTTGATCCGTAAGCCGCCGGTATGAATGACCCGGGCGGCTGTGTTATCAAATAATCGAGTCGGTGAAGAAGACCAGGCTAATTGTTTGTAACATTGAAAACACACAAAAAAACTAAAAGGCAAGCAACGGATAATAAGCATAATTTAACCATGTATTCAAAAGGTTGGGGGTTTCTGATTCGAATACGATCAGTAAACCGGACCAAAGGGGTTAAGCTAAGGTCCGAATTCGACCATATAGCCCCCAGTGGCTTTGGCGTTGTGCCGATCAAGAGGGTACCGACAGCTACGTTCTCTTTGGTTCGAATACGACCTATGTTTGAACAAGAAGCCCCCAAATGACCTTGAAAGGTTTTTAATGACCTTAATTCGAATACGATCCAAGTCGGACTCAAAGGGGTTAAGCTATGATTCGGATACGATCAAGAAGCCCCCAAGTGAGTTTGGCCTTGAGCCGATCAAGAGGGTTACGACAGCTATGTTCTCTTTGGTTCGAATATGACCTATGTTTGAATAGGAAGCCCCATGTGACCATGAGATTTGCAGCTAGATTCAGATACGATCATAAGCTGGACCAAAAATGTTAAACTTGATTCAAATATGATCAGCTCCTTAATAGTCATTTGAAAATAAGAAATAACAAAGATGCATAGTCTTTGAAAAGAAAAGAGACCGATGTTCTTACTTTATTGCTTATCATGGTATACACAATGTTAACATATGTACATGATGAGAGCCGGTGGCTCAGGTGTAGTATGGCCGAAGTTGAGCAATGTTCCATGGCCGGCGGGTCTCCTCCTCCGACTTACGTGAGTCTTTGTGCTCTCGAACGTCAATGAGGTAATATGACCCGTTGTTTAAGTTCTTACTGACCACAAAGGGTCCTTCCCAAGGTGGGGGATAACTTGTGTGCATCTGACAGATCCTGGATGAGCCGGAGCACCAAGTCGCCTTCCTGAAAAGTTCTGGACTTAACCCGGCGGCTGTGATAGCGGCGTAGGTCCTGTTGATAAATTGCTGACCGGGCCGCTGCTAGGTCTCTTTCTTCATCCAACAAGTCAAGTGCATCCTGTCTGGCTTGTTCATTATTAGCTTCAACATAAGCCTCCACATGGGGCGAGTCATGACGGATGCCACTAGGCAACACTGCTTCTGCTTCATAAACCATGAAGAAAGGTGTGTAACCTGTAGACCTGTTGGGTGTGGTGTCGATACTCCACAACACCGAGGGTAATTCCTCTACCCAACAACCCGACGTTCGCTGTAAAGGAACCATAAGCCGGGGATTGAGCCCTTTCAAAATTTCCTGATTGGCTCTCTCAGCTTGACCATTGGATTGAGGATGAGCTACAGAAGAAACATCAAGCCGGATGTGCTCTCGTTGACAAAACTCCTCCATAGCCCCTTGGGACAGATTAGTGCCATTGTCAGTGATAATACTGTGTGGAAAACCAAAATGGAAGATCACCTTTTTCATGAACTGAACCGCCGTGGCCGCATCACACTTACTCACAGGCTCCGCCTCAACCCACTTAGTGAACTTATCAACTGCCAACAAGAGATGTGTCTTTTTATCCTTAGACCTTTTGAAAGGTCCCACCATGTCAAGCCCCCAGACCGCAAATGGCCAAGTGATTGGAATCATCCGGAGCTCTTGATCTGGCACATGCGCTCGTCGTGCAAACTTTTGACATCTCACATCTACTGACCAGATCTTCTGCATCAGTGTGAGCCGTCAACCAGTAAAAGCCGTGACGAAACGCCTTGGCCACCAAAGATTATGACCCGGCGTGATGACCACAATCGCCTTCATGGATCTCACGAAGGATTTCTTGACCTTCTTCGGGGGAAACACACCGCTGAAACGCTCCGGAAACACTGTGATGATATAACTCTCCATCCGAAATCGTCATGGACTTAGATCGCCGGGTTATCTGTCGAGCCAGGGCCTCATCCGCTGGCAACTCTCCCCGGGTCATGTAAGCCAAGAACGGTACCATCCAATCTGGGATGACATGAAGAGCCGCCACCAACTGCGCCTCCGGGTCAGGAACAGCTAAATCTTCTTCTGTGGGCAACTTGACAGAGGGGTTATGCAAAACATCCAAAAAGGTGTTAGGTGGCACCAACTTACGCTGAGACCCCAACCGGCTTAAGGCATCAGTCGCTTTGTTCTTTCGACGGTCAATGTGCTCCACCTGATAACCTTTAAAATGCCCTGCAACGGCATCAACCTCCTGACGATAAGCCGCCATGAGAGGGTCCTTGGAATCCCATTTGCCAGATACCTGTTGAGCCACTAGATCTGAGTCGCCAAGACATCTGACCCGGCTCAAACTCGTCTCTTTCGCCACTCGAAGACCATGGAGCAAGGCTTCATACTGTGCTGCGTTGTTAGTGCAAGGAAACATCAACCGTAACACATAACAAAATTTGTCACTTCGTGGAGAAGTTAACACAACTCCAGCCCCCGAGCCTTCCAACTATCTGGACCCATCAAAATGAATAGTCCAATACGTGTTGTCTGGTTTCTCTTCTGGCATCTGCATCTCTGTCCAGTCATTGATGAAGTCAACCAGCGCTTGAGATTTGATCGCAGTACGTGGCACATATTTCAACCCATGAGACCCAAGCTCAATTTCCCACTTGGCGACTCGCCCAGTGGTTTCTCTGTTTTGAATGATGTCTCCCAAAGGAGCAGAGCTGACCACAGTGATCGGGTGACCCTGGAAATAATGTTTAAGCTTCCGGCTTGCCATGAACACCCCATATACAAGCTTCTGCCAATGTGGATATCATTGCTTAGATTCAATTAGCACTTCACTAACGTAATAAATCGGCCGTTGAACCGGATGCTCTTTGCCAGCCTCCTTGCGCTCTACCACAATAGCCACACTAACAGCTCGTGAGTTGGCAGCCACGTATAACAACAACGGCTCTTTCTCAATTGGAGCAGCCAGGACCGGCGGCTCAGCAAGCTGTGTCTTCAGATCCTCAAAAGCAGCGTTCGCCGCATCGCTCCAAACAAAAGTATCTGTTTTCTTCATCATCTGATACAGAGGCATTGCCTTCTCCCCTAACCGGCTCAAAGCAGCAACACGACCCGCCAGCCGCTGAATGTCATTGATGCATGTTGGTTTGGCTAGGGACGTAATTGCCTTGATTTTCTCCGGGTCAGCCTCAATACCTCGGTTGGACACCAAAAAACCCAAGAGCTTGCCGGCTCGGACTCCAAAAACACACTTGGCTAGGTTAAGCATCATCTTGTAGACCCGGAGATTATCAAAAGTCTCTTTCAGATCTCTGACCAAGGTTTCCTCTTTCCTGGATTTTACCACTATATCATCCACATAAGCATGAACATTATGCCCAATTTGATCGTGAAGACAATTCTGCACACACCGCTGGTAAGTCGCTTGGGCACTCTTAAGCCCAAAAGGCATAGACACATAGCAGAAAGCTCCGAAAGGAGTAATGAAAGCTGTCTTCTCCTGATCCTTGACCGCCATCTTAATCTGATGATAACCGGAATAAGCATCCAAGAAACTCAAACGTGTGCAACCCGCCGTAGCATCAATGATCTGATCAATACGGGGGAGAGCAAAAGGATCAGCCGGACAAGCCTTGTTCAGATCGGTGTAATCTACACACATACGCCAGGTGCCATTCTTTTTGAGTACAAGCACCGGGTTAGCTAACCATTCTGGGTGAATGTCGAATTTCGGGTTCCGGCAGACCCTTGAGGTTCGAACACTGGGGTGCGCACGGAGATTTCGCCTCCTACCTACCTGCACCCCCCCGCCTTGCTAGGATCTAAACTATGGAAAGAACAACACAAGAGACACAGGGTTTATACTGGTTCGGGCCACCGTTGTGGTGTAATACCCTACTCCAGTGTGTGGCGTGGTGGATTGCCTCTTGGGCTGATGATGATGAACAATACAAGGAAGAATAGCCTCGCGAGGGTCTGTTCTTGGCTGGGGCGATGAACTGTCGGGAGGGACTCAGTCACCTTTCTTTCTCTCTCTCTTTCTAATCTCTCTCTCCCTTGTCTCTTTGCCTCGTCCCTCTCTCTGCCTCTTTTGCTCTGTGGGTGGCTGGTCCTATTTATAGAGGCCCTGGTCCTCTTCCCAAACATCGAGCGGGAAGGGAGCTAACAATGGCGGGCTAATTTGAAGGGGGACAGCTAGTATCAACTATCCTGACAAAAGTAGTCTTCGCCTGCGCAAAGCTCTGGTGATGACGCCGTCTTGGGCTCCACGGTGACCTCCGTCTCGTAGTCCTCATGGTCTTGGTCTCGTTGCACCGAAATGGCAACCTTTGCCTGATGCCTTGGTACTCCGCGGCTGCGCTTGCCCCCTTTGCACCAAAGGGGAAGGGAGGACGCTACGCGGGCTGGCACCCGCCTGGCGCCCCTAGTCGTCATGGCTGGCATCACGGGCACCTCATGAGGTACCCCGCCTTGATCTCTCCGCCTCCTCGTGAGCCAGCCTGACGAGGCCGCGCCTGAGGAAGTTCCGCGTCGTCCGTGCCGCGAGGCTTGGCCCCTCGCGAGGGTCTTGGGTTTATGTTGTTGAAGATGGGCCGCGCTGGGCCCCCCTTTGAGCCACGCCGCAGGCTGCAGGCAGACAAGTCTGGGGACCCCCATTTCCAGAACACCGACAGTAGCCCCCGGGCCCAAGGCACGCCCGGACTTGGCCGTGCAGGGAGGCGGAAGGGCAAGAGCGAAGCGCCGCGGGCCCTAACAGCCTGCGGCCTTGGGCGCCGCGTGGCAGTTGGTTGGACATGGGCGTCTCCACTTCCCCATGGCGCCTCGGCAACTGCACGGATTGGACAAGTCCCTGCATGCAAAGCGGGTCATAATTACCTGCGATCGTGTGGGCCGTTGGTTGGCCATCGCCAGTTATAAGTATGGACCGGCGCGCGCCCTTCCAGTTCATCCCTCCTTGCTTCTCCTTTTCTTCATGGCCCCGTCAAGGAGGTTCTCGGCCGCAGAGAAAGGGAAGGCTCACCAGGTTGAGCCTGCCTCTACCCCACCCAAGCGCGGCCGAGGGCGCCCTCGTAAACATCCTGTGGCCACCATGGTGGCTCCCTGCGGCCGTGAAGGTGATCTTCAGCACATCGACGGGCGGATTGCTACGGCCGGGGGGCGCGCTCCGGCTGCGCGCCCCCCCTAGGCCGCGCTTTCGTGCTGCTGAAGTGCTGCCGGAGTTCGTCGTGTGGTCGGCGGGGCCGATCAGCACCCGGCTTCCACTTCCTCACTTCCGCCTCGGTGAGCTCCCGGCCGACGCCCCGGGCGGCCTCTGGCTCCAGGCCGACGGCTGCTACAGCCGGGCCTCATGGGTCTCACTGGAGGTCTCCGTGGCCGGGAGCCTGTTCCTGGCCCGCGGTTGGCAGACGTTTGCCCGTGTGCGTGGCCTGAGCCGTCGGTGCACCCTACACTTCAAGTTCGACGGCGATGCCACCCTCTACGTGAGGGTGTTTGGGGAAGATGGTCGCCGCGCAGGGTGTTGCCCCGAGGGTGACGACCGCGGCTGGGAACCCAGCTCCAGCGATGATGGAGAGGGCAGCGCTCGCGCGGCCGGCGGCGCTCAGGGTTCCTCAAGCTTCTCCGGTTCTTCTTCAGGCGACGACTCTTCTAGCGGTGGCCGCGGTCAGCCTCCACACCATCGTATCTGCTTGGGGGGTGGCAATGTGTCCGCCCGCCGTCGCGCCTTGGTGAAGTGCGAGAGGGAGTCCGCCTGAGCTCCGGAGGCAGCTCGGGCCTTCCCTGCGGGCCGGTGTGAGGCGAGCCGCACCGGATTTGTTCTTTCTTTTCCTTTTTCTTGCGTAACAAAGACAATAGTGTGGAGCCCCGCGGGGGCGTGTTTGGGTTATTGTTGTTAATCATCGTTTTGCTTTCGCTATCGTACCTTCCCGCGACGTGCCCGAGCGTGGATAGTTCCCGGCCCCGGCAGTGGGGGGGGGGGCGACCGACCCAGGCCCTTTGTTTGTGTCGCGGTGCCCGCGGGGCACGGACTGGAGGGGTGCTCCTGTAAGGGGCCCAAGTCGCGAACTCTTTGAATGACAAGGATAGGAACACTCGCGAGGGCGCTCAACTACCCTCCTCGCGAGGCCTTGCACAAGAGAAGTCGAGGCAGGAGAGTGAAAAGTCGAAGAACCACAAGCCAAAGACGGCAACAACTTCAATAAAAACTTCGAATGAGAAGGAACAAGCCAATTGCGGAAAGCAAATGAAAAGCCGCGTCCGACACCTAATCTAGTCTTCGACGTCTTCTCACCAGCGCGGAGCTAAGTGCTGCCATTGGGCGTGGGAGGGAGCCCCAGGGCCTGAGGCCGGCGCTCCTGAGAATCCGGGGCGTGTACAGCCCCAACTCATTATCACGTGAGAGTGTCACGGGCGACGAGCTTCACAGGCGTTGGCCTTCTTCACAGGCTCCGGGCCTTTTCCAAAACGCGATAGCTTCACAGGCATTCGCCTTCTTCACAGGCTCTGGGCCTTTTCCAAAACGCGATAGCGTCACAGGCATTCGCCTTCTTCACAGGCTCCGAGCCTTTTCCAAAACGTGATAGCTTCACAGGCATTCACCTTCTTCACAGGCTCCGGGCCTTTTCCAAAACGCGATAGCTTCACAGGTGGTTTTGGTAATTCATAACAACATATAGCTCATTGAGCTAATACTATTCCAAGATGATTATTTCAGGAAAGCTCAATGATTGGCATGGCATGGATGTGAAAGTGGAACCCTCAAAATGCTAAGGACAAAGGATTGGCTCAAGCTCAAAAGCTCAAGACTCTTCATTTTATATTTTAGTGATCCAAGATCACATTGAGTCTTTAGGATAAGCCAATACTATCAAGGAGGGATGAGGTGTTGCTTAATGAGCCTCTTGCTTCATGTGCTTAGTGATATGCTCCAAAACCCTCAACTACTTTCCCATATCCACATATGACCTAAACCCTAAGCCAAACTCGGTCCTACCGATTCTTCCTATCCGGCGCCACCGAGTTTCACTTGTCATTAGCCACTGCCAAACCCTAGCAATTTGGTCCTACCGATAGGGATCTCGGTCTCACCGAGATGGGGTTGCAAACTCTCTGTTTCCCTTTCGTAACTTTTCGGTCCCACCGAAAGAGCGAATCGGTCCCACCAAGATTGCAATGTAAACTCAGTGTTTCCCCTTTGTAACTTTTCGGTCTCACCGAGTTCCACTCGGTCTCACCGAAAGAGCAAATTGGTCCCACCGAGTTTGCCTGACCAACTCTCTGGTTAGCTAATTACCAAATTCGGTCTCACCGAGTTTGTGTAACCTGTCTCACCGAGATTACGTTATGCCCAAACCCTAACCGTATCGGTCCTACCGAGTTGCATATCAGTCCCACCGAAAATCACTAACGGTCACTAGGTTTACATTTTCGGTCCGACCGAGCTTATTGATTCGGTCCCACCGAGATTGGAAAACTGTGTAATGGTTGGATTTTGTGTGGAGGCTATATATACCCCTCCACCTTCTTCTCATTCGAGGAGAGAGCCATCAGAACACACACACCATTCCAACTCATATGTTCTGAGAGAGAACCACCTACTCATGTGTTGAGACCAAGACATTCCATTCCTACCATATGAATCTTGATCTCTAGCCTTCCCAAGTTGCTTTCCACTCAAACCCTCTTTCCACCAAATCCAAATCCTATGAGAGAGAGTTGAGTGTTGGGGAGACTATCATTTGAAGCACAAGAGCAAGGAGTTCATTACCTACACACCATTTGTTACTTCTTGGAGAGTGGTGTCTCCTAGATTGGCTAGGTGTCACTTGGGAGCCTCCGACAAGATTGTGGAGTTGAACCAAGGAGTTTGTAAGGGCAAGGAGATCACCTACTTCGTGAAGATCTACCGCTAGTGAGGCAAGTCCTGTGTGGGCGTTGGCCATGGTGGGATAGGCAAGGTTGCTTCTTCATGGACCCTTTGTGGGTGGTTGCTTCTTCGTGGACCCTTCGTGGGTGGAGCCCTGTGTGGACTCGTGCAACCGTTACCCTTGGGTGGAGCCCTGTGTGGACTCGCGCAACCGTTACCCTTCGTGGGTTGAAGTCTCCATCAATGTGGATGTAGGATAGCACCACCTATCCGAACCACGGGAAAAACATCCGTGTCTCCAATAGCGTTTGAATTCTCCAAACCCTTCCCTTTACATTCTTGCAAGTTGCATGCTTTACTTTCCGCTGCCTATATACTCTTTGCATGCTTGCTTGAATTATGTGATGATTGCTTGACTTGTCCCAAATTAGCTAAAATCTGCCAAGAACTAAAATTGGGAAAAGGTTAAGTTTTTTATTTGGTCAAGTAGTCTAATCACCCCCCCTCTAGACATACTTTTGATCCTACAAGTGGTATCAGAGCTTTGGTCTCCATTTGCTTGATCTCCATAACTTTTGGTGGTCATAGCCTTGGTTTCACAACCTAGGAGAGTATGGCGTCTAGCGAGGGAAATTATCACCGTAGAGGTCCTTACTTTGATGGTACTAATTTTGCTAGTTGGAAGCATAAAATGAAAATGCATATTCTTGGACATAACCCTGCCGTTTGGGCTATTGTGTGTGTTGGTTTGCAAGGTGACTTCTTTGATGGGAGAGAACCGAACCGTGAAGCTACCGCGGATGAGTTGAAGATGTTGCAATACAATGCTCAAGCTTGTGATATTCTCTTCAACGGATTGTGCCCCGAAGAATTCAACAAAATTAGCCGCCTTGAGAATGCAAAGGAAATTTGGGACACTTTGATTGATATGCACAAAGGTACCGACTCTGTCAAGGAATCCAAATTGAATGTGCTTCAAAGCCAACTTGAAAAGTTCAAGATGAAGGATGGTGAAGGTGTCGCCGAAATGTACTCTAGGCTTGCTCTCATCACAAATGAGATTGCCGGCTTAGGAAGTGAAGAGATGACCGATAGATTCATCATCAAGAAGATTCTAAGAGCCTTGGATGGAAAATATGATACCGTGTGCACATTGATCCAAATGATGCCCAATTACAAAGATCTCAAGCCAATGGAAGTGATTGGAAGAATTGTTGCTCATGAGATGTCACTTAAGGATAAAGAGGAACTTCACAACAAATCAAGTGGTGCCTATAAAGCCTCATGTGAAGCCCCTACATCATCAAGTGAGAAACAAGACTTCAATGAAGAATTGAGCTTAATGGTGAAGAACTTCAACAAGTTCTACAAGAGTAGAAGCAAAGATAGAAGCTTCAAGTCAAGGTCCTACAATGACAAAAGATCTTCTAGTCGGGAGCGAAACTGCTACAATTGTGGAAGACCCGGACACTATTCCAATGAGTGTACGGCTCCCTACAAGAGAAGAGAAGATTCTCCAAAAAGAAGAAGCAAAGAATCACCACCAAGAGAGAGAAGGAGTAGAGATGATCGTTATGAACGAAGATACTCACGGAGAAGCAAGGATTTGGAAAGGAAGGAAAAATCATCAAGGAGCTACACAAGACGAAGACATCAAGCTCATGTTGGTGAATGGGTATCTGGCTCCAACTCCGACAGCCACTCCAAGAGAAGTTATTACTCCGGCTCTGAAGATACTCAAGATGAAGGTGTTGCCGGTCTAGCACTTGTGTCAACCAACTCCTACGACATATTTGACTCACCAAATGAGGGAATTGGAAGATGCCTCATGGCCAAAGGTCCTAAGGTAACACACCCCGAGTATGTTGATTTCAATAGTGATGAAGATGACTTGTTAGGTGATGATTTGCTTGTTGACAACTCTAGTGATGAATACTATGATGAAAGACAAATTAATCATGCTAATCAAGATAAAACGAATGACAATGATAAGGAGGAGATTGAGTCTCTAACTAAAGAACTAAAAACTCTTAAGTTAGCTCATGACACTATCTTCGAAGATCATCGAGAACTTTTAAGAGCTCATGAGAAATTACACTTTGAAAAGCTCAATCTTGAGCAAGAGCATGAGTTCTTAAAAGCAATCAATGATGATCTCCGCAAGAAAAGTTCTTCTTACATTGCCAAGCGTTTACTCTTATCCACTTACATGCCTCAAGTCAAGTCTAACAAGAAAGATTCTTCCTCTAGCAGTAACAATGATCATGTTAAATCCAATATTGTTGCTTCTAGTAGTTCTCTTGATTCCACTAATGATTCTCTTAGCCAAGTTAGACTTGAGCAAGAAAATAGCTTATTGAAGAGAATTATAGAGAAAGGAGTGTACAAAAGCCTTGCCGGGAGTAAGCAATTCGAGGAAATTGTGCGCAAGCAAGGAATGCACCGGAAGAATCAAGGTGTTGGTTTTGAACGAAAGTTCAATGCCAATGGAGTTGAGTGGGAAGAAGATCAATACCCCAAGACAAAGTTTGTCCCTCAACAAGAGAAGTATACTTCTTTCAAGGGGACACAAGCTCAAGATGATCTTCCACCACAAGACTACAAGCAAAAAGGCAAGGACAAGCTTCAAGAGGAAATCGATGCATTTGAAGAAGCTCCAAAGACCTTAGTCAAGTGGATTCCCAAGACTACTTCAAGTTCCACTTCATCAAGTACGACTACAACTCCAAGGATTCCCATCAAGATGGTGTGGATCCAAAAGAAGAAGAACTAGAGAGTTCTTGAGGGTGACTCCGCCAACATACTTCACTCTTATCATTTTGGCAAGAACAAGTGCAATCAACTTTCACATCTTGCACTAGTTCAAGGAGTCACAAACCCTCTTGTTGGTAAGACAAGGGACAAGGTGACCTAAAAGTTTTCATGGACATCATCCTTTGTGTGCATCACTCTATGTCTATGGATATCCTTGCTTGTTCCTTGTGGGACTAACCCATGTAGGTATTGAAAGTGCAATTCACTCAAATGGATAGCTCCAAGAGATCTACATCAACATTGAGCATCCACATCTTCAATATCTACATGAAGTCATCATCGACAAAACCCAAGGTTAGTTCATCCCTCTTAGGGGGGATATCACATCTAGGGGGAGCTTTACTCTAAGACTTGAGCTAAAGCAACTCTAAAGATGTGAACAAAACAATGCTTTATGTAAAAGTGGTAACCCCACTTGAGCTTAAACGATGAGTATGACCTATGATCAAGTGCTCTCACTTGACTCCTAAGTCAATATTCTCATATATAGATGACCTAGTCATCGCAAATTGCTTGATAGATGCTAGAATTGGTTGTGCATGCCTTGTCACATATTTCATTTGCCATCTTATTGTGTGAGCATGCTGGTTGCACATTTTACTCATTCGAGGACATCCACTTGTTGTTTTGAGTGTTTGGTTTTATCTTCTTTTGCCAAGTGGATGGACAAGAATGCCTACGAACCTCCTCTAGCTATCTATGCTCTTCTCGTCTCAAACTCTATTCATGCTGCATCACAAAATTTGATCAAGTCAGATTTGAACCAGTCTGTGTGAGGAGCGCTCGGAGTCCCCGATTCGTCATAGACTTAAACTTCCAAAACCTCTTTATGATTCTCGGTCTGACCGATACTCCACTTTCGGTCCTACTGAGATCATTAAGTTGATCTAGGTTTTCGATCTCGGTGCAACCGATTTGAACTTTTCGGTCACACCGAGTTTCAGTAACTGCACGCAGTTATGAATCTCGGTGCCACCGAGTCGTTCCACTCGGTCACACCGACAGGGTCGGGCTATATATAGTCACGGGCAAAATTTGGAAATTTCTCCGAACCCCTTCGCCCGCGCGATAGCCTGCTCTGCCCTCGTGGTCTCTGGATCGTCTTCTCGCCGCCAGCAGCCTCCAGTTGCTGGTCTCCGTCGCCGTCAACGGGAATTCTGCCCCGCCGTTGCCGCCGTAGCAAGTCCCCGCCGAACTAGGGTATGGACTTGATCTTTGTGCTATTCCTCAATCTGATTCCTAGAACATTGTGATCATATTGATTCTTGCCACGTTTGAGAAACTTCTATCCAGTCAAAATGCCCGTAGATTAGGTTTGATTTGAAAATTCTAGGTTTAGGTTTCCGCCGAAACCATCTCGGACCCACCGAGTTGAAAAACTCGGTCCCATCGATTTGGCTCTTGCCATTGCACAAGTAAGACTCGGTCTGACCGAGAATTACTTATCGGTGCGACCGATTTTTGAACTCAGTGAAACCCTAGCAGTCTCGGTGCCACCGAACTGTGACTCGGTCCTACCAAGTTCACTAGTTTAGGTTCCAAAACTGCTTCGGTATCACCGAGTTTGAAAATCGGTAGATCCGAGATGATTTCAGTGGGAAACTAAAACTAAGTTTTTGGATCATTCTTTTGCAAAAATACTCTGCATTTTGTGATGCTCATATTTTCTATCTCATCTATAATCTATTCACAGGGTCAGCAGTCAGTTTGCAGCATGTCTGATCAAAGTGATAGCCAAAATATGTCAGAGCAGCAAGTGGTGATGAGTGAGGGCACTAGTCCCTCCAGTTCATCTGATGAAGGCAGCAGGAGCACTCCTAGCAATTTGCCAAAGGCTGCCACGAGACAAAGGAAGAAGAGGACTTCAGATTCCGAAGATGAGGACTATGTGGCAGAGGAAGAGGCCACTTCCGAGAGAATTGAGCCAGCTCAAGGCACTAAGCCAGGTCTGAAAATCAAAAGCCAGCAAGCAGGCAGCCCATGTCAAAGGCAAGAGCCTCAACTGAGAAGCCCACTCCCCAAGAGCCAGTTGCAGCTGAGGGCAAGAAAAGGAAGGAGAGGGTGAAGAAGACTGTGGCTAGAGTGCTTGGAAAAGCTTCCATCATGGAAGAAGAAGAGGAAGAAGAGGTAGCTGCACCAGCACCCAAGGTACCCAAGCTGATGGGTGATGCCATAAGGTCAGGGGCTACTGCATCTAAGCCCAAAGCTGCCTCCAAGCCAAAATCTAAGAGAAATACAAGGAGCATTCCTGCAGCTGAGAAGAACAAGGCCCTAGTGCCTGAGACCGTTGCTGAGGATGAGGAGGAGAACGTCCTGAGAAAGCTAAAGCCCAAGATCCCAGACCACAACGATGCTCATCCTGTGGCTGAGGATATGAAGCTCAGGAGAGATTCAGGGCTGAGGAAATGGAGAGAAGCAGACCCGTATGCTTCAAGGAGAAGGACTGTCGTGGACTACAGGTTTCACACCAAGGAGCAGCATGATTTCTATGAGACTGTTTTGCTAGATAAGAAGCCAATTGTCTGTGACATGAGATGGGTTGACTAGACCTACATAAGGGAGAAGGAGGAACACTACCCAGGAGTATATGACAGCTTTCATGCTTGTGGAGTAGCTGACTTTGTTGGGCAGAAGCTCACAAAGTGGAATGAGGAACTTATCATGCAGTTCTACTCCACGGCACACTTTTATCCAGATGGGAGGATCACATGGATGTCTGAGGGTACAAGGTACCAATCCACAGTGGATGAGTGGGCACAGATCATTAATGCCCCAGAGGAGCAAGATGATGACTTGGATATCTATGCCAAGAAGAAGATGGACCATAACTCCATGTCCAATATGTACAAGGAAATTCCCAATGAAGCTCTTGACACCTTCAAGTTTGGCTCTGTGCATTACCTTCTGTCAGGGCTCCCGACGATCAATTGGATACTAAGGCACACCTTATTGCCTAAGTCTGGAGATCACAAGATGATCAGAGGTCATGCTATCAACTTGCTACATGTGTTTGATGTGCCTCAGAAGTTCAAGGTGATGAGCCTCATAGTGGAAACAATTAAGAGGACTGCAGCAGATCAGAAGAGGAGCTGTGGATATGCCCCTCAAATTCAGGAGCTCATCAACTCCAAGATGGGCATGGGCATATATCTGTTGGACAAGGAACACCTGCCCATCCGTCCAGATTTCAAGGACAATGAAGTTGTCATGACTGAGAACGAGCCATCATCTGCTCAAGCATTTGCAAAGAAGGAGAAGGCAAGGAAGGAGAAAGCTGCCAAGATGCCTACCCAAGAGGAGGCATCTGAATACTTCTTGAAGACTAAACAAGAGCAGCTTGGTTACTTGATTGCATCCATGCTGAGGATTGAGCAAAGTCTGGTCACCCTCACTAAGAATCAGCAGAGCCTAGAGAGGATCATGGAACAGAAGTTCTATGACTTGGATGTCAAGGTAACGGAAGTTCGGTCTGCAGTGGAGCAGCTTCAGGAGGACATGCAGGAGAGGAGAGGCAGGACTACCACTCATACCTTTGCCAGAGTGCCACGAGGCCCGAGGTCATCTGCCATGCCAGTTGCTGACACCAGAGCCACCACTTCAGCACCAGCTACAGCCTCAGTTCCACCAGCTCCAGCATCTACTTCAGCTCCAACTCCAGCGACTACTTCAACATCTACAGAAGCCTTCGTCCTTGGAGTGATCCGGACTCCACCACCACCTGAAGATCAAGCCTGAGCATCGATCTAGTGCTATGCATTTTCTAGGAACTTTTTGGTAACTTGTTGCCAAAGGGGGAGAAGATGTATAGATCATAGGCTTCGAGAGAGAGAGTGTTGCTTTTCTCTCTTGCTTTATTTGGTGGTTTTTCGAACTTGTTTGCTTTTGAGTGCCTGAGATACTACGTCATTATTTGTGAGACATTGATGATCATGTGTTTGATCATAAGCTACACTTAATGTTTGCTTAATATTATCATCTTATCTATCTTGTGTGATCATTCACTTTTCTTGGTGATGAGTGCATGTATTTCATTCTAATCATTTTAAGCGCTCCACCAAGATGTATGTGACATGGAAGAGTAACCCATGACTCTAACTCTTTGTGCATTTGTAGTCCAAAGCAAATTTTAAATATGCACAAATTTAGGGGGAGCTCTTACTTATCACATACTTCTCAAAGCGACGATATATTTCATGCTTATTATCATTTGTCGAAGCTTTGATCTATATGTTGTCATCAATTACCAAAAAGGGGGAGATTGAAAGTGCAACTATCCCTAGGTGGTTTTGGTAATTCATAACAACATATAGCTCATTGAGCTAATACTATTCCAAGATGATTATTTCAGGAAAGCTCAATGATTGGCATGGCATGGATGTGAAAGTGGAACCCTCAAAATGCTAAGGACAAAGGATTGGCTCAAGCTCAAAAGCTCAAGACTCTTCATTTTATATTTTAGTGATCCAAGATCACATTGAGTCTTTAGGATAAGCCAATACTATCAAGGAGGGATGAGGTGTTGCTTAATGAGCCTCTTGCTTCATGTGCTTAGTGATATGCTCCAAAACCCTCAACTACTTTCCCATATCCACATATGACCTAAACCCTAAGCCAAACTCGGTCCTACCGATTCTTCCTATCCGGCGCCACCGAGTTTCACTTGTCATTAGCCACTGCCAAACCCTAGCAATTTGGTCCTACCGATAGGGATCTCGGTCTCACCGAGATGGGGTTGCAAACTCTCTGTTTCCCTTTCGTAACTTTTCGGTCCCACCGAAAGAGCGAATCGGTCCCACCGAGATTGCAATGTAAACTCAGTGTTTCCCCTTTGTAACTTTTCGGTCTCACCGAGTTCCACTCGGTCTCACCGAAAGAGCAAATCGGTCCCACCGAGTTTGCCTGACCAACTCTCTGGTTAGCTAATTACCAAATTCGGTCTCACCGAGTTTGTGTAATCTGTCTCACCGAGATTACGTTATGCCCAAACCCTAACCGTATCGGTCCTACCGAGTTGCATATCAGTCCCACCGAAAATCACTAACGGTCACTAGGTTTACATTTTAGGTCCGACCGAGCTTATTGATTCGGTCCCACCGAGATTGGAAAACTGTGTAACGGTTGGATTTTGTGTGGAGGCTATATATACCCCTCCACCTTCTTCTCATTCGAGGAGAGAGCCATCAGAACACACACACCATTCCAACTCATATGTTCTGAGAGAGAACCACCTACTCATGTGTTGAGACCAAGACATTCCATTCCTACCATATGAATCTTGATCTCTAGCCTTCCCAAGTTGCTTTCCACTCAAACCCTCTTTCCACCAAATCCAAATCCTATGAGAGAGAGTTGAGTGTTGGGGAGACTATCATTTGAAGCACAAGAGCAAGGAGTTCATTACCTACACACCATTTGTTACTTCTTGGAGAGTGGTGTCTCCTAGATTGGCTAGGTGTCACTTGGGAGCCTCCGACAAGATTGTGGAGTTGAACCAAGGAGTTTGTAAGGGCAAGGAGATCGCCTACTTCGTGAAGATCTACCGCTAGTGAGGCAAGTCCTGTGTGGGCGTTGGCCATGGTGGGATAGGCAAGGTTGCTTCTTCGTGGACCCTTTGTGGGTGGTTGCTTCTTCGTGGACCCTTCGTGGGTGGAGCCCTGTGTGGACTCGCGCAACCGTTACCCTTGGGTGGAGCCCTGTGTGGACTCGCGCAACTGTTACCCTTCGTGGGTTGAAGTCTCCATCAATGTGGATGTAGGATAGCACCACCTATCCGAACCACGGGAAAAACATCCGTGTCTCCAATAGCGTTTGAATTCTCCAAACCCTTCCCTTTACATTCTTGCAAGTTGCATGCTTTACTTTCCGCTGCCTATATACTCTTTGCATGCTTGCTTGAATTATGTGATGATTGTTTGACTTGTCCCAAATTAGCTAAAATCTGCCAAGAACTAAAATTGGGAAAAGGTTTAGTTTTTTATTTGGTCAAGTAGTCTAATCACCCCCCTCTACACATACCTTCGATCCTACAGCGGATGTTGCGGCAGTGATATCGCCGCAGTGCTTGTTGGTACCTCGCCGCTCATAGCGCGACTTCTCAGCGACGTTTCTCCCCCAGCACGAGGTCTATCCCCCGTGTGGCGTCCTGCTGCGCCTCGTCAAACGCCAAGACCTGCGCGGAGCGACGTCTGACCTCGTGAGGGAGGACCGCTTCGGCTCCGTAGACCAGGAAGAACGGGGTCTCTCAAGTCGGCTTGGTCGCGGTTGTGCGGATGGACCACAACACGGACTGAAGCTCGTCGTACCAACCTCTGCCGCAGGCCTCCAGCTTCTTCTTGAACGTCCTAGTCTTGAGGCCCCTCAGGACCTCCGTGTTGGCTCGCTCAGCCTAGCCGTTGCTTCAGGGGTGCGCCACCGAAGCGTAGCATATCTGCGTTCCAAGGTTAGCACAATATGTTTTGAAGAGGTTACTAGTAAACTGCGAACCGTTGTCCGTGATGATGCGATTCGGCACCCCAAACCGGCTCACGATGCCCTTGATGAACTTGACCGCGGAACTCGCGGGAATGGTGCGGACAGCCTCTACTTCAGCCCACTTGGTGAACTTGTCCATGGCGCCCGAGGAAACGGGCCCAAGATATCCAGCCCCCAGACTGCGAGTGGCCACAAAAGGGGTATAGACTGCAAGCCTCCTGCTGGCTGATGGATCTGCTTGGCGTGGAACTGGCAGGCCTCACAAGCTTTCACTAGTTCGACGACGTCATTGAGCGCGGTGGGCCAATAAAACCCACTGTGGAACGCCTTGCCGACGAGGGTCCGTGATGATGAATGATGTCCACAATCTCCGCCGTGTATATCTTCCAGCAGTTCCTTCCCTTACTCCCTGGAGATGCAGCGCAGGGATAGATCGTTTGGCCGCTTCCGGTAGAGCTCTCCATCCTTGATGTAGTATGCCGTGGCCTGGCGTGCCACTCGCTCCGCTTCCTCCTCCTTCTCCGGCAGGGTCCCTTGCGTTAGGTAACTTCGGAGCTCCGCGATCCAACATCCCTCCTGAGGTTCCATCGTCAGGAGCAGACATGCTCTTGAGGCCGGGCCACAGGCCGGAGCCCCTGAGGCAGGTGGCTGGGGGAGCTCCTCTCATGGCTGAGCCGTGTTCGATAATGACGGCAGGGCTGATGGCTTGAAGAGCCGCTCTTCGAAAATGCCGGGCTCCTGAGGTAACCGCCTGGATGCCCGTTTGGCGATGTCGTCGGCCTCCTGATTGGTGCCACGGGGCACATGCTGCAACTCCAACCCCCAGAACTGCTTCTCCATCTTGCAGACCTCCGCTAGGTAGGCTTCCATGTGCTCATCCTTTGGCTCTTACACCTTGTTGGAGAAATTGACAAGGAGCTGCGAATCGCCCGTGATGGTGAGGCGTTTCACCCCCAGGGCAGCCGCGGCCTTCAAGCCCGCTATTAAACCTTCATACTCTGCTATGTTGTTGGAGACCTTTTCACCTTGCTGGAAACAGCGCTGCACGGTGTAATAGAGCTTGTCCTGAGCGGGCGATATAAGCACCGCCCCAGCCCCAGCGCCATGCCTGGAGAACGCCCCATCGAAGTACATGACCCAGCCTTCTGGCGCCTCGCTTCCCGGGGACAGGGACCGATCCTCGTCGGCCTTGAGGCCTGGCGCCTCCGTCCATTCTGCCACAAAATCTGCCAATGCTGCTCCCTTGATGACTCTGGTCGTGCTGAATTCGAGCTGAAATGCTTGCAGTTCTATGTTCCACTCAGTGACGCTTCCAGCTGAATTAGGGCTCCTGAGTACTCTCTCCAGGGGGTATGACGAGACGACCTTGATGGGGTGACCCTGAAAATAGTGCCGCAGCTTGTGCGAGGCCATCAGTAGCGCGAGGAGGAGTTTCTGAGGCATGGGGTACCGTGCCCTTGCATCCCGCAGCACCGTGCTGACGAAGTACACTGGGTGCTCAACGAGGTGGAGTGCGTTAGTGCTGGTGGCTCCCTTCGAAGACCGTGGCGCCTCTTGAGGCAATGAGGCCTCCTGAGACTGGCCATCTGGAAGAGGGGCCTCTTCCGCCTCTGGTGCGCCCCTCTGCGGCGGCTGGTCCTCTTCAGCCGCGGTGGCGGTTTCTGTAGGCCTTCCTTGTCCCTGTTCTGCCTTGTCCCAGGCTGCTGCCACGGTTTTGATTCGGCGCTCCTCTCTGACTGCCACCAAGGCTGCGCTGGCGGAGTAGGGAGTGGCGGCGAGGTAAAGCACCAGGGGCTCTTGAGGGCGCGGAGCCACCATGACCGGTGGGCTGGTCAGGTATCTCTTGAGATCCTGGAACGCCTTGTCGGCCTCTTCAGTCCACTCGAAGGGCCCCTTTTTCTTCATTAGCTGGAAGAAGGGCAGTGCTCGTTCCCCCAACTTGGAGATGAAGCGCCCTAGCACGGTCACGCGCCCCGTGAGCTTCTGCATTTCTCTGAGGGTCTTTGGCGGGCTCATGTCTTCCACCACCTTGACCTTCTCCGGGTTAGCCTCGATGCCTCGGTGGAACACGAGGAAACCCAAGAGCTTGCCCGAGGGGACTCCGAACACACACTTCTCTGG